>NC_047668.1:64975339-65150339 GCF_011762505.2 Arvicanthis niloticus | reverse complement strand
AACAAAGTGTTAACAGATTTATAAAATTTAAAGCATATTAAAACCAGTAGTTAAAGACCAGGGCCACTTAAAAAATTTCCTGAAATGTCATTAAAAACACCCATATCATGATTAAAATCAAATAAAACTGAGGATAATCTTACAACATGTTTGGAAAAAATTTCCATTTCTCTCAATTCCTCCTGGAAACAATGCATTAGTACAAGAGTGCAGTCATTCTATGGATATTCTGATCTCCCCACCCCCACTGGGAACCCAGCATTTACACAAATGGCTATTTGACTATAGATTAGACACAGTGTTTCTTTAGCAACTGGCTTATTTAAAAGTTGAGGATACATTGTTTTTCACACCTGTTTCTGTCTGTGCAAGTCTCTAGAGGATATCAGAATGCTGCTGCCTGAGGCAAAATACACACATTTAACTATTTTAAGAGTGTGATAGTCTTATATTGTTATAAAAACTGAACTGAGGGTTTTGGAGGCTATCTTAATCCACAGTTTCTTAATTTGGAACAGTAACACCATTACTGTTATATGAGAGAGAAGAGATGAGTGACAGAAGTCAACCACTCACGCACAATCAGTGAAACTCCCCTTTCAGCTGTGACTGTTCTCTTTACAGCTAACGGAATCCACTACAGTAGAGACAGGAAGAACAATCAAGTCAGCCTCCATGAAATCTGTGGCCTGCAGGTCTCAGGGTCACTGCTGCCCCTGGGTTAGTGCTCAGAGCCTTTAAGTCACCAAGTGTTGTTCCTCAGCTTTGCCCCTCCTCCGACTCTGACTTGGGATTTTTTGTTTCTCCACATAAAGTGTGTTCATGATATCACAAAATAAGCTGACAGGATTTTGGCTGGTGGTGTATTGAATCTATGGAACATACTGGGAAAACTGCCATCTTGACAATTCTTGGGCTATGCACCTAACAGCACGAACAAGCTCTCCTTTTAGGTAGTTCTCTACATCACTCTCAGGGGTTTGCAGTTGGTCTCACAGAGATCTTGTACGTATTCTAAAACCTAAATATTTGAGTTTGGGGAGCATGTTAATGCAAATGGCAATATATTTTAATCTTAAATCTCAATCGCATATTTCTAGTATATATGAAAGTGCCTGGGTTTTCTATATTAATTTGGTATCCTGCAACCTTGTGCTGATGACTAAATTCTAGGGGTATAAAGGCTGCCACATCTTCAGCAGAGTCAAGTTCTTTCTTATTGGCCTGTCTCTCTCACATCCTTCTGTGCCCTCGCCAGAACTCTCAGAACCAGAAGGACCATGGTGTGAGGAACACCGTTACCCCACCTCACCTCCCATGGATATGCAGCAGGAAAGCAACTCTCTCACATTAGCAATGATGCCAACCATAGCTGCTCTGGGGTGTGTTTTCTGCTAAGCCAAGGACGTTCCCACTCTTCTAGTTTCTGAGAGGTTTTGTTTGTTTCGCTTTCCATGAATAATAGTTGTCTGTCCACTGTGTTTTTCTGCGTCTATTGATGTCAGCATATGATTTTCTCCCTCTTCCATTTGTTAATGTACTGATTTTTACATGTCAAACTAGCTTCTCAGAAGCCCAGGAGAGAATCCGCATGGTTACTATGTGTGCTTTTCCTACATCATTGAGATTCAGTTTGCTACTGCATTTTTAAATGAGTTCTCTACCTACAGTCATGAGAGGTGCTAGCTGAAGGCTTCTTGTAACATTTTCATTTTGTTTTAGATGTGCTATAGTGAAGGATACATAGAGGAGTTCTGGAAGAGCTTGCAGGGATGTTGTGTTCTTTCCTTAAATACATGATAGAATTTACCTGTGGACCCAAGTATTTCCTATTATCATTTATCCCATGTCTTTAACAAAGGCCTATGCTGACTGTTTAGTCATACAGTTTTTTTGAAATGCTAAAATTCTGCTACATCATTCTCTCTAAAGTCTTCTAGACTACGGGGAGTATTTTCAATCCTTCTAAAATTCCAAATAACTACCCCTATTTTGGTTGTGAGCGTTACAGTTTTTAATTGCCCCTTATTATACATTCTTTCTAAGTTACTGTGAGTGAAAAGAAAAGACAAAGAAATTCCATGAATTATAAACATTATAGGAAGTGCTTTTTCTCTTTCAAATAATTTGTCCCTAGAGACTTAGGATATGTATAATCTGTTCTGAAATATGTCTTGAGTGTAAAATTTGCTTTCCTCTGTGTCATAAACTCCAAGACCATTTGTTCACTTTCTCCCAAAGGCCCATCACTTCCTTTCCTATAATCAATTCCAGTCACGTGTATGTTATTTTTATAGTGTTCATTTTAAATGTAATTTAATACTTTATCTCTCAAACTCAAGTCTGATGGGAATCCTGCAGAAGTTACTTTACACTATGGTGAATTACCTCCATCTAGAGGTTATTTGAAGTATTGATGCTTTCACAAGACATCACATAATCACTTATAAACACATAATCGTGTGTGTGTGTGTGTGTGTGTGTGTGTGTGTGTGTATACATACATGTATATGCATTTGTATTGATATTGAATATACTCTTAATAAGGGTCAGTCATATAATTTCAATAACTCCTAACTGTCCCCACTCATCTCTTGCCTATTTGTGATTCAGCACTAACACTGTGTACACAGTAGGGATCAGACACAGCCTCTTGGAATAGAAGGATGGCTGAAAACATCAGAATACAACATCTAACTTCTAGTCTCTGCTTTTCTACTCATTGTGTGGCTCTGCTTACACACACACACACACACACACACACACACACACACACACACACGCATGTGCACAAGGGGCACTGCTTTTGTATTTAGACAACAGAAACAGATTATTGTGTGACTCATATGCTATAAGGTTGACCTAAAAGCCCAGCTATCCAATATTCCCAAATATCCTATAAATATTTGTTTTGCAAAACAGATGGGTAGATTTAGCCTTCACATCACAGTTCGTGTTCATGTTGACTGAATGAGAAAGTTTTATTAGTGTCTTAATTTACCCTGAAAGACTCCCAGAAGAATAAGATTTTCCCTCAACATTGTGAGGGCTATGTTGTGGACTGCCCTGGAGCTGTTTGTATTTTGATGCTAATTCTGCTTCCTCTAGAGGGGCTGCCCCGACAAAGAAAAGGAGTGAAGCACATACTCTGGTGATTCCATGTAAACCTCCCCATTTTAACTGGTCAATAAAGAAGCCAATCGATGGGAGAAGAATAGGGTGGGATTTCCAGGTCCCGGGAGGAAGAGGAGGAAAGAGGGAGAGGAATTCAGATGAGGCTGTGGAGCAGAGAGGAAGTAGCAGATGTGTATGTAACTCTTGGGGACCAATAGCCTCCTCAGGCAACTGCAGAGGCTAAGAAGGATGGAATAAGAAATTCTTCCTCCAGCAGTTGTGTCATCTGGCTGATTTTAAAATATTAAGACTGTCTGGTGTTTTCCATCTGCAGCAAACAACTCAGGTAGACAGGAGAAAGGTCATAGCTGCAGGACAGTCATTAGAGGATTTAGCCTTCAGTTAGTTTGGCGAAGCTAGGTGAGACAGCTGCTGGCACTGGGCAAGGAACAAGTACACATTTTAAAATTACAAACAACAGGGCTAGCTATGAGACCAGTTTATCTAAATTCCACCTGTCATTCCACAAGTCAAAGCTTAGATTCTCTTTCATCGCCACCTTAAGTTTTAATATTTGATTGAATGAAGGCCTCTCTATTGAGTAGTCAGAATACATTTTAAGAGTGAATGTTAAACTGACATTAAAATTTGTTAAATTCTTATCAATTGAATTGATCTTAACATTTTAAAAAATTGACAGTGAATTAAAAAAAATCATGTTAAACAATTGGATCATTACTTTGTGATGATAAAACTTAATCTGGGAATTAAGTCCTGTTTTCATAATCAAGGTATTAGATTTACAACAAAAACAGACAGAGAGGGTGGGGGAGGTTAAAGGAAGGCAGAGTGGGCAGCACAGCGAGTGGAGATTTTAGCCGGGGCCAGCTCAGCAAGCCAGGGCTCAGGTACTTACAGAGCCCTCAGAGAAGACTCCATGTTGTTTCTCTATGAAATCTGAGAACTCACATTGATAAAGGTTCTCACTGAAGACAGTGTATATTTCTAGCGTGATTCCTCATGGGTCCAGAGGACTGCTGGACTGAGGGAAGAGCAGAGAACGGTGAAGAGGAGCAGGAAGGAGTAGAGGAAGTTGGAGTTAAGGGGAAAACACGAGTCCTTATTTTGCATCCTGATCTGGCTGCCCAGGTCCCAGGCACCCAGCTTCAAAGGAGATGATGGGAGGATAGCTCTCTCAGTACAGACTCATTTCAGTTATTCCTCAAACTGAAGGAACAGAAGTGCTTTAACACGCACATCAATTTCAAAGTATACAAGACGATCTAGGCAAACTAAGTCGACACATTAAATCCAAGCCTCCTATATATTACAATGATCTTTTAAGTCTGTGCCAGCAGGCTGACTTCTCAGTTGCCCCTTTCTTTCCTCAGGCCTTAACTCCGCACCAATGTAAGAGCTGCCTTCCCACTCTGAAAGTCGAGTCTTCCACCAATGGATGGCGTGCTGAAGAGTGACTCTCATGTTCCAGCTCCTAAAGTTTATTTCACATTTTAGCACGTCTTCCTTAGAAATTGCAGTACACAAAAACTACTGGATTTTTGTTCAGAAAGTTAAAGCAAGTCCTTGTGATGGAGCGCCCCCTGCTGATGACAGGATAAGCAGACAGCCCTGCTGTTAGGGACTTGGCAACAATGAAGATGGCTGTTTCACAGAGATTTTGACTAGGGGTGTCCCTAAAGAAACCCAGAGAGGGCAAATTTATGGAAAGCTACTATGATGGTTTGGATATACCTGGCCCAGTGAGTGGGCACTATTAGGTGTGGCCCTGATGGAGTAGGTGTGTCACTGTGGGTGTGGGCTTTAAGACAATTATTCTAGCTGCCTAGAAGCCAGTATTCTGCTAGCTGCCTTCAGATGAAGATGTAGAACTCTCAGCTCCTCCTGCACCATGCCTGCCTGGATGCTGCCATGTTCCCACCTTGATGATAATGGACTGAACCGCTGAACCTGTAAGCCAGCCCCAATTAAATGTTGTTTTTATAAGAGTAGCCTTGGTCATGGTGTCTGTTCACAGCAGTAGAACCCCAATAAGACACCTACATTCAAGAAATGACCACAAGTTAATTTTCCGCTGTATCTAAGGTAACTGTATATTCATTTAGCTCGTGACAGAAACAAAGCTAGTGGCGGCAGCAACAACTAAGAATCTAAAAATGTAAAACTGAACAACAAATAAAAGGAAGGATAATTTAAAACAATATGTTTCTTTTATTTTTATTTTTTTTTTGGTGTAGAAGAGGGACACCTCCCTTAAAAAAAAAAAAAAAGCAAACAGACAGAACCATGAAATGGTTTTCCTCTTTTGCTCCAAATTCCCCATCCTACACGGCTTTGTGCTTCCTAATTCACAGACCAGACTTCCCTTGACCTGTGGAATTTGCTTCCTGTGACTCAGCAGTTTAAAGAACATGACCCCCATGCTTCCAATTTTTGGAGCATTTACCCCACATTTTGCTCAGAAACATGTTATAACTTTAGTATATGTTTTTTAAAAACTGGTATATTTAATTAGATCTAATTATAGTTTGTCCTGAGACTTGTTAGATTCCCAGGAACTACTCACATTTAGAACATAATCAATGAGAAATATGTGAGAACAAACATAACCATAACAGTTGCAGCACTACCCACTATCGTTTTCTGGGAGCGGGTGTGGCTGGCCAGTCCAGTGCAGTGACTGTGTTCTTTAAAACTCCTTGCAGTGTAGAGCGAGGCATGCGTACTGGGAAGTTAGGTCTGCGGGGACCCTGCATGCTTACCACAGATGGCAGTGTCCATTCATAGGCGCTCTGGTAATAGCTCTCTCTCCTAAAGTTTTTCCTGAAAGACAAAGAGACAGAAGTTTAGTGTCTTTATAGGAGTCAGTAGGAAATGGAGTCACCAGTCAAGTCAGTGGCTCCAAAATAGGGTCTTGAGGTGGATAGCGTTTGTCCCCTTTGTACTTGTTAGAGGAGGACATTCCCCCCACCCCCACCCCCAGGTCAGTTGCTTACTCTGGGGATCTTTTCTGATGATCTATGTTTTACCAGCTTCCAAGGATGGTGACATCTGCTCAGATTTGAGACTCACCTGGATTTACCAACTTACAGAAGGAGAAGGAAAGTTTCTTACTCATTTAAAAGTAAACACATTATTTTCTTGTGATCAATTCAAACATCATTTGCTGAATGCTTATTAGCTGCTATACTGTGTGAACATCTGGGGATAAGACATCAAATTAGGTATGGTTCATGACTTCAGGGCCCACAGTCTTCAGTGAACAGCAAGTCCATAAGCAAGTAACTTGACTGATTAGGGCAATGTCAAGAGAGTACAGAGTGTGTGAAGGGGTGGGGGAAGGGCCAAGGAGCTGGGCCTGCTCATTCACAATAAGAGTGGGTTCAGGAAATAAATGGAGTCCTTAAATTATTATCCTCAGTTTACCAGCAAGGATATTTTTATTGTTTGACATTACTAAAACATAGGAGATTTTTAAAGATTTTAAGTAAATTCAGAATGTCACTACAGTTCAAACTTGTGTTCTGAATTAAAGAGTTACAATGATTTGAAATTGAGGTGAAATATTTGAGCAGGATGTTGGTGGTGTATACCTTTAATCCCAGCACACAGCAGACAGAGTTAGGCAGATCTCTGTAGATTTTAGACCATTCTGATCTACACAATGTAGCCAGGGTGGGACTCTCTGCTGATAAGATAAAGCTGATTGCAAAGGGCAGTCTAAAATCCAAAATGACACATTTTTTTCCCTTGAAGGTACTAGGCAAGTTTTTGCTTAAGAATAAGTAGAAATGTCCTTAGTAATTTAAAAGATAAATATATGCCAATCTTAATTTTATATAAAGAGAAAGTGGAATGTAGGTATATTTATCCACATAAAGTTTATAATTTCAATTTAAAAGATAATGCTTTTTCTGTTGCCAAAAAGCATTTCCCCTTCCTCCTAGGAAGGATATATTCTGCTAGTCAACATAAGGAGCCAGAGTTAGGGTTAGGGCAACACTGTTTGCTCTTATCTTTCCAGGAGAAGAAAAGCATCCAACTAAGGAATCCAAATACCACTGGAGAGAAAAAAATAATACTGTTAAGCTTATTTACTGTATTGCATGTTAACTATCAGCTTGGCAATGCAGAATACAAATGCCTCTTGTCAGAGGAGATAAATAAATCAAATAAATATACATGTCCTAAAGTCAACGTGATATTGTTTTAAATGTAAAAGACACAGGATTAAGGCCAATTAAGGTCTAAACATGATACCCCATCATATTATCCAATGGGATACACTGATGGACAACAGTCTAGTTTAAAATGGCATGAACTGGGGGACTTGCTACCCCATTTGAGGTAGGGTGTCATGCTACTCTGAATAGCCAGCCAGTCTCCTTGGAAAGTGGGGCTCCCATGGGAGAACTGATTGCAGCTCAACCTAGCATGAAATACATAACCCAGGCCAAGACCTCTGAGGAAGCACACTCAGCTTGAGGGTATGCTTGGGCATTAAAATGAAAAAAGTTTAAATAAAGTTGAACACAGGGAAGACTGTTAAATTAAAAAAGGAAATGGAAGGATAGACATAACTACATAAAAAGTAATCTCCAAACAATGGAAGAGATAAAAATTGATATAAATGATTACAAGGGTACGTAGATACTAAATAAATAAATCTGTGCCTTTGATTTTCATACTTGGGAAAACAAAGACAGCAACAGATAGGCTCCTTGTGAGTTTGAGGCCAGTCTGATCTACAGAACAAATCCGAGTCACCCCAGGCTACACAGAGAAACTCTTTCTCAATAAGAAATAATAATTGTATGTAATTGTAGAAGGGGGTATTTGGACTCCATACAATCTTGTTTTGAATTATCAAAATGAAGAGGGTTATATGCTCAGTGGTAATGGTGATATTGCACATTTCTTTGAGAGAGGTCAAAATGGACAAAATGGAGTGGACTGGAATAAAAACAGGGCTGTTAGATTGGATCTGTCTATACTAATGATAACTTCTAACTGTTAGACAAAAGGTATGTTATGTTGGGAGACAGGCTTTGTATTTGTGTTAACATAAAAGGGGGGAAGGCTTTGGATTCCATCCAAACTGATAAAAATCAGATTTGAGACAGGGGGATCTCCTGAAGATCTTGGCTGCAGAAAGAAAGAAGAAAATCAAAAGGACCAAATGAGCCAGTAATGTACAATGCTAAACCCTCCATTGAAACAACTCTGAAACTGACTTCAGCTAGAAATTCAGCTAAGCTGGAATAGCATTAAATCTTGTTTATAGACTGTAGCTAAACCTTGCTACAGAATTTTCATGGCTTATTATTACATGCCATCCTTTTAGATGGCATAAATGGAGTCTTTTTATTGCAGTTTGGTTATATAATCAACTAGTTCAGAAAGAAAGACATAGTCTTTCATCTCTCAGATGGAGAGCAGGAAGCCATCTTTGGTTAAACTGTGCACCGTGCACACAGTTCATCGTTGGTACAGAACTATGTATTACTTGTAGGAAAGTATGTTTTCAGAAAATGACAACCAAGGAAGCAGCACTAATAAGATCAACTCTGAAAGATGCTGGGATACCTGATCCTGCTTCAGATTGCTTTGATACCATTCCTCAAGAGACTTGCTTTCAAAACAGCTTCAGGGAGGGCTGCTGACCCCAGATGACCTCTGCTTGTCTAACTTTACAGACTGACCCAGCCAGGACTTCACTTAAGCCTAAACTTTCTTAACACAGAGAGACTGTGATACCAACAAATGATGTCAGCAGCTTTCTTTTGACATACCATTTTCCCAATCTCCTTTATGCACACTCAAAGGAATTATTTGCCCCAAGTCAGCAGGAAGCAATTTCAGGAGACCACGATCCCATTTCCTTAAGATGGGGTGGATATTTTTGGTCATTTTATGAGTTTTAGGCATGCTGTCGTTTAAGGGGATGGTTACCAATAGTTATGGTCTTGGATAGGGAAGAAACAAAATAGAAAACTGAGACTCAGGGATTTCTAGCTTTCCTTTCCTTTTCTCTATCCTTCATTCTTTCTTAGATAAAAAGAAGGGGATTGAGAAGAAAAAGGGAGGATATAGAATTATCATATAGAAATAATAGAATAAGAGGGTAGATTACTGAATCTACTCTTCAACTTAGAGCTATTGCTACTCTCAAATTAGGTTATTTTTGTTTACATTGATATGGATATGTATATTGATACTGAGTTAAGGTTTTCATTGTTATAAGTCTTTGTATATTTAAGGTTAATTTTGTTATAACACAAGGTATGTATGCTTCAACTACTGTATACATATTATGCCTATGCAATTCATTTAAAAATACAAGGTTTAGTCCTAGTCCTTTTAATAGTCGCTATTGCAAACTGTTAGGGATGGTTGAAAAATGCAAGTTACTGGTCATGTCAGATACTAGTCTAGATTATCACAGAAATATGCATCCTGGGTTGAAGAGATGATGATAACTAGAGGCAAGCATTGTTTACTTGCCTCTGGTAAGTTGTCATGGTCACGTTGTTTAGATATGCTATAAATAGATAGATAGTCATCGAAAATCTCTGAGACTCACAGACTATGGCATTTAAGGATGCTTTTATTAATTTAAGCCCCTTTGACATTGAGACATGACAGCTCCTATTAGCACCCCATTTCTCTTCAAAGATGGTGCTGAGCATCAAAGAACCTCACAAGGATTTGCTTCAATTACAGCAAGCTAGTCACTGAGCAAAGAAAATGCCCTGAGCTCATCTGCAGACAGAATGCTGTCTAGAAAGGACAGACACAGGACACTCAACTTTCAAGCTCTTCCAAGATAGGGTAAAAAAGTCCTTCATAATTCCTGCTTCACCAAAGGTTTGTCAGATTTTCTGGGCCAGAAGGATGAGGATGATGCTCCAATATCTTAGAGAATATTGGGGACTGTCCAGGCAGTCAGCTGTCTCTGTCATTTCTATATTTTTTGGAAGCTGTGTCCCTGAACTTCCTACATATTCAGGTAATGTTTATTCCTTCTCAGGTCTCTGATGGGGTTGGAGACTATATAGTCATAGTCTTACTATAAGTTTAATATGTTTAGGATTTAATAAGATGTTCTAAGTCTAAGAAGATGATTTTAGGATGGTAATACAAATTAGCATAGAAAATGATTTAAATACAAAACTGAACTCACTAAAACAGGATAGATGATAGAATACTTTATCTAAATTGCCAAATATAAACAAACTGGCTTTTAAATTTAACTCTAACCTAATAATTTTCATTATTGTTTTAATAATTGTTCCACTATATGTTGTTTATTATTATAAGAGTAAGAGCCTTTTTATTTAGTCAAAAAGAGGAGTTGTTGAGGTTTGTTGTGTTGCTGTGTATTGTGATGCTAAATTCTGTATGTCAAGGTCTAGTTGCCTCAAGATGATTGAATTCTCACGTATGATACCTTTTGTTGTACAAACCTTGTTTGTTAATTTAAAACTATTGGTTAATAAAGATGCCTACAGCCTGAAGCTGAACAGGAGAGGTAGGCGGGGCTTCAGTTCCTGGGCCAATCTGGCTGCTAGATCTCTATCCTGTTTTCCCATCTCATACATCAACTCCTGTTCTAGCTTCATTCTGCCACTGTGACGAATACAATGACCAAAAGGGACTTAGAGGAGGAATAGATCACAGATCTTCATTGAAGAAAGTCAGGCAGGAACTCAAGCAGCACTCAGGAGCAGGCCTGCTTGCCATCCCACACATTACTTCTAACCAACAAACTTACCCACAGCCAAGGAAGAGCAGCAGAAACCAAACCATGGAGGAACGCTGCCTGATGGCTGGCTTGCAGGTGCATGCTTATCTAGCGCTCTTGTTCAGCCCTGAACTATCTGCCCAGGGATTGGCTCCGCCCACAATGGGTTGGGCTCTCCTACACCAATTATCAAGAAGGACAAGCTCCACAGACATGCTCACAAACCAAGCTGATCTAGGAAATACCTCAGCTCAGATCCCTTCTCAGACAGCTTCGTCAAGTTGACAGTTAAAGCTAAGAAGGACAACTCACTTGAGCTCTTGTTCAATTTAAAAACAGAGTCTAGAGAATTTTACCTGTGGGAACTGGTTATCTCCATAAGACGACTTCCCTACATGAACATCTAGCTCCTGCTATCGACTCCTCCTTTTCTTTATACAAACATAACACCCTGTAGTCTTAAATGACATCCCATTTCTAGTTGTCCCTTTCTACAGTATTATGTGAACAGCATCGCCTTCCCAACAAAGTCAGAAGCTTCCCTCCTGTATTTTGCCTCTGAGTCCCATCTGCTAACAGAACACCCACGAGGAGTGCCACAGAAAGAGATACATACTGCTGCTGAGTGTCAAACAGTTTTCACATCAATATGATTTTTCCCCCAGCAGATATGAATATAAATCCCTTCAGGCTCTGGTTGAAATTTTCTTTCCTTTGAAATTAATCTCTTTTCTAGAACTCTACCGTAGATAGTGTCTGATAACTGTATTGCTACAGAAAGCTGACTATGGAAAGGTGACGATGAATAGCACAGAACAAGAGGGAAGTCTCCATCTTCCTCCAGTGAGGAACTGTGGAGCGCAGAGGATACTCAGCAAGGAAATCTAGTGTCAGAGAGACTTCCACAGACTCTGGACATAAGTCCTTCGTGGAAATAAAGATGCCAGACTAGAGTGGGAGGAGTTCTCACTTGTTATTTCCTTCTTATACTATCATAGAAAAGCTTAGAAAACAGAAAGCTTTGGAACAAAACGAGAATAAAACCTGAGGCTCAGAGAGATGGGCACACAGGAGCTTTGACAAGAAAGCATTATGGCATCCAATTAAACATAAATACAACAACCAACAACAACAATCTGACAATCTTCTTGGTTTTTATTGTGATTACTGTTATTGTAGAAAGTTTCAAATGTATGCAAAATGTACATGTCAGTTTAAGGTATTGCCATTTTGGAAATCCCTGACAACCGAGAGGTTATTTGTATGTGTTCCTGGCCTTCCATGCCATAGGAAGTGAGCTGTGAGTTTAACTGGTAGGGTGCAGCTGGAGACCACAATCCTCCTTGGGTTATCACTGCGCCTCAAATGCTAGCACAGGTGTTTCAGCTTCCTGTGATATCATAAACTCAAAAAGTGAAATCAGGGTTTTTTTTTCCCTCCAGTTCCCTGCTTCAATATATTATTAGCTCAATTGTTTCAAAGGAAGATACACTTTAGTCCCAGAAGACCATTTTGTTCTGAGGCTGTGTACAGTTTTTCGTTATCAGAATATATTGAAATGGATTGAGTCTTTAACTTAGATGATTTCACTTGTATTAACTCCACTGATGGCTTATTGTACACAGCGCTGCCACCTGAGAACACCCAGCGCTGACAATCACTTACCAACGTTAGCATAATGTTTCTTTTCCTGTGTACTTGTAGATAGGTCATACATGTCTCCATAGGCACGGGCAAGTCGCCACAGAAACTCGATTTCTTCACTAAACTGGAAAGATAGCATTGCACACTAGATTAATGCATTCATTTGTCCAGACTGACTATAATTGCTTTCATCGTACCTTAAAAAATTTAGGCAGGTACAATGGTAGTTACAGATGACTGAATTTATACTATAGATAGTTAACATTTTAAATCTAAATATTTATAGCTAAGAAATATGACCAAATATACTGTTATATTTGGATTTTAAATCACTTAACATTGTACAGATATAATTACACATTCCTCCTGGACCAGGCATCCTCTTACTATCCTTTGTAAGGATACTGTCAGCATAAGAAACAGTTGACTGGGCATTTTAAGTAGTATTTTTAAATTGAAGTACAGATACTCAAAAAAGACATTACAATTTTTACCTAAATGATGCAATTATAATTGTAGATATTTTAAAAGTTTTAAAAACTTTTATTGACAGATCATCCTTGCACATCTTCATAGACTATAGTCTGATCTTTAATATATTATGTGTTGATCAGTTTGGGTTCACAGGTTTGCACAGCGTATTGAACTTGCTAATCCTTCTAGCCAACATTAGGCTTATATTGCTCATGGGCAAAAGAGAGACGTTATTTCTCCTCGAGCTCTCATGAGCCCTTATGTCCTTTCTTTCGGTAGTGATGGCGATGACTAACCCTTCAAGTCCAATATTCAACACTGTAGAGGGACTACTGATAGAAATAGCTTTAAATCCTGATAGATACTACACTGAAAGCAACATAGAAAACTTAGCAAATGCCTTTAATCCCAGCACTTGGGAGGCAGAGACAGGTGGATCTCTATGAGTTCGAGGCCAGCCTAATCCACAGATTGGGTTCCAGGACAGCCAGGGATACACAAGAGAAACCCTGTCTCAAAAAACAAAAACAAAAGAAAACTTAAAAAACATTTTTTTATTCTTTCCGGAGAAAATATTATGCCTAGATATAATGTCTTATTCTTCATGTTACAAAACATGCATTAAATATCCAAGTTAATAAAATCAAAGTAAATCTGTATAAGGCTGGTTCCTATTTTTATGACTTTAGATAAACCCAATTAACTCAAATTTAAATTTAAAGTTACTCAATTTATAAGAGTACATTTTTATTCTCTCCCTACGAATAGTGACACAGTACTGTAGTTTCAATATGAGCAGGGTGGTACTTTAATAAAAATTGAAAACTGTGTGAACATGTCGTTGCCACACAGCTCTTACCTTCTCTTTGTGGTCACAAAGTAGCTCAAAACTCTCCATTTTGTTAGACTCATTTAGCCGCAAATGGTCTACCTTCTGAAGGAGGACATCCAACTTTAGTTCCTCTATGTGTGTATTAAGAGCCTTAGGGACTGGGAAACTCTGGTCTTCTGTGTCAGTGTTAGCTGTAATATACCTAAGATGGCAGAAACAACCACCAACTCCCTTTAGACTTACACATAATGACCAGAGCAATCCTTTGAAAATGCAAGTTGAATTATTCCACTCTGTGCTAGAAAACATCACAGCACCCATTGTTACACAGGGAAAAGCCCAAGAGCTGACTACTGACAAAGACTTGGACAATACAACCATACTAACCCTAGTAGCTCTGTGATTTAATTTCTGACCAATCTTCTCAGTCACCGGTCCCTTCAGCCTCGAGGCGTTTGCCTGCTATTCTCTCTGATAGGATGTTCTTTCCTCTACACATAACCTCTACTCTTGGCTAATGTCTGTAGGAATGCATCTTTCTTAGTGTGGTCCACCCAGATCCTTCTACCAAATTCTACAACCCTGAATCTTTCTTCCTCTTCTTGATATGTTTATATTTTCCTCCATAGCACATGTTCTCTTTAATATGCTATTAATAATAATCCCATTGCATGTGTTCGTCACTTTTTTCAGAATCAGCCCCACTAGAATGTATGCCTCTTAGTGGTAAGGTTCACTAACAGAAGAACTAAGTACCCAAAGTACAGTTGTTAGATGCTGTTATAGATCACACCAAGCTGTAGAAACTCAGTAGGCACTCACTCCTAAATGTGTGTACATATTTGCACATGTTCAGTGCTATTCTATAGTTGACCATGATGTTCTAACTTTGTGTGTGTGGTGTATGTGTTCATGTGCATGTACATATATAAAATGGGGTGCACATTAAAGGTATGTGGAGGCCAGAAGTTGACACCAAGTATCTCCCTTAGTCACTCTCCACCTTGTATTTTGAGACAGTATTGATTATTTCACCTGAAGCTCACATAGTAGCTACACTGGCTGTACAAAGAGTACCTGAGACCTACCCATCTCCAATCCCTCAGTGCTGGGATTACAGATGACTGTGCCAGCATTTACATTGGGTGTTGGGGATCTGAACTCATGTTTGTGTGGCAAGCACTTTTCTGACTGAGCTTCCACTGTTTTACTTTTCAAACATTAACACTACCCTTTTATGTTGGCTAGTTTTATGTTAACTTGACAAGCCAAAGTCATTTGAGGAGGGAACAGCAGTTGAGAAATATTCCTACCAGAATGGCCTGTGAGGTATTTTCTTGGTTGGTGATTGACATGGGAAGGCCAAGCTTACTGTCACCCACTGTCACTGTGGGTGGTGGTGCCATCCTTGGGCTGGTGATCCTGGATGGTATTAGAAAGCAGGCTGAGCAGGCCATGGGGAGCAAGCCAGTAAGCAGTACTTAACTGGCCTCTGCATCAGCTCCTGCCTCCAGGTTCCTCTCCTGACTCCCTCAATGATGGACTGTGATGTAGAAGTATAAGCCAAAGAAACTTTGTTCTCTCCAAGTTGTTTATGTGTATGGTGTTTTATCACAGCAATAAAACCTTAACTAAGACAGAAATTGGTACTAGAGAGTGGACTACTTCTGTGACAGGCCTGCACATGTGTTTTTGGAGAGATAGTGGGAGAACTTTGGACCTTTAGGCTGGGAAAGGCTGAAAGGTGGTGAAGGAAGAAATGTTGCACCAGGATGAAATGAGGGGACTGTGGACTCGTGGGTGTCTAGGAATGAGGGCAGTGGACTGAGGAATAAAACAGAACGTTTAAGCCTCCAAGAAGACTCTTAGAAAAATTAAGGTTGAGTGTATGGCAAAAGTGCAAAACCTACAAGTCCATAAGCACCTAGACCTGCAAGAAATGCATGCTCCAAAAGGCTCGAACAGACCCTGAACTTTAGCTGATCACTGAGGGTCTTCTGAAACATGGAGTCAGTCCACAGGCCTGAACAGTCCACAGTTCTTTCAAATTCTCAATTTCCAACAAAGCTCGTGAGCATTCAAGGAGACGGTAAAAGGTAGTTAATTCAAAGAAAGAGAACAAATCTCTAAACACAGAAGCTAAAAAGGTGTGTGCTTTAGAGTTTCTAGTCAATGACTTTAAGACCATAGCCTTAAATTTAATCAAAAAGCTAAGAAGAAATAAAAAAGATAAAAGAAGAAAATCACATATGAAACAGAGTGTCAACAGAGAATCACACAGGAAAAAGAACCAAACATAGGTTATGGGGCTGAGACTGTGATAAAGAAACTGAAACCGGCTGGAAGTGAGCAACAGGAAATCCTAACATGGAATGCAAACAACAGGCAAACCTGAAGATTACTTTGAAAATGTTGTGAGGAAAAAAAAAGAATAAAGAATGAATGCAAATAGACAAAATCTGAAGAGACACCATTACGTTGATCAAATACCTATGATGAGGGCTCGGGGAGAAGACAAGAAAGGACAGTGGGGTTACTTGAAAAAATAATGTCAAAACCCCAGAACTGAAGGACAAGTACACAAAAAGCTCAGTTGACCCCAAGCAGAATAAATCCAAAGAGGGCCACTCAGGCACCTTAAACTTAACTGCTGATAGACAGAAAGAGCAATTCTCCACTTCATATGGGGGAAAAACAGGAGAGCTAAAACAATCCTGAAGAATGAAAGCAGTTCTGGAGGGATCACCATCCCTGACCTCAAGCTGTACTACAGAGCAATAGTAATAAAAACTGCATGGTATTGGTATAGGAGAACACAGGTTGATCAATGGAATCGAACTGATGACCCTGAAATAAACCCACACACCTATGGACACCCAATTTTTGGCAAAGAAGCCAAAATCATTCAATAGAAAAAAAAGAAACACCTTCAACAAATAGGCTGGTGTAACTGGATGTCAGCACGTAGAAGAGTGCAAACATATCCTTATCTCTCACCCTGCACAGCACTCAAGTCCAAGTGGATCAAAGACTTCAACATGTAATTGGATACACTCAATCTAATAGAACAGAAAGTAGGGAGCACCTTGAACTCATTGGTACAGGAGACAATTTCCTGAACAGAACACCAATGGCTCAGGTTCTAAGATCAACAATTGATAAGTGGGACCTCATGAAAGTTCAAAACTTCTGTAAGGCAAATGACACTGTCAATAGGACAAAAGAACTGGCCTACAGATTGGAAAAGGATCTTCACCAACCCTACATCTGACAGAGGACCAAAATTTATAAAAAAAAAAAACTCAAGAAGTTAGACATCAACAACCCAAATAACCCAATTAAAAAATTGGATACAGAACTAAACAGAGAATTCTCAACAGAGGAATCTCAGATGGCCGAGAAACACTTAAAGACATGTTCAACATCCTTATTTGTCAGGGAAATGCAAATCAAAACAACCCTGAGATTCTACCTTACACCAGTTAGGATGGCTAAGATCAGAAACTCAAGCAATAGCACATGTTAGAGAGAATGTAGAGGGAGGGGGAACACCTTTCCACTGCTGGTGGGAGTGGAAACTTATACAACCATTTTGGAAATCAATCTGGCAGTTTCTCAGAAAACTAGGAATAGCTCTACCTCAAGACCCACCTATATCACTTCTGGGCATGTACCCAAAAGATGACCCACTATACCACAGGGACACTTGCTCAACTATGTTCATAGCAGCCTTATTTGTAATAGTCAGAAACTGGCAACAACCTAGATACTCCTAAACTGAAGAATGGATAAAGAAAATGCGGTACATCTACACAATGGAATACTATTCAACTATTAAAAACAAAAACATGAATTTTGTAGGCAAATGGATGGAAATTGAGACTATCATCCTGAGTGAGGCAACCCAGAGCCAGAAAGATATGTAACAGTAGGTATGTACTCACAAGTGGACATTAGCCATGAAGTACAGGATAAACATGCTACAATCCACAGAACCAAACCAAAACAAAACAAAAACAACTGGGTAATAAGGAAGGCCCAAGGGAGGATGTGTGAATCACACTCAGAAGGTAGAAACTAAATAGTCACTGGAGGTGAATAGAAAGAGGAAACTGTGTAGGAGCCGGGCTGAGGAGAGGAACAGGGATGGTGGTCAGGTGTGGGCTGAGGGGAGTGAGAGAGGCTTGGGAGTGAGAATGGAAATATGGGAGGGGGTAACTCTGGTGACTAGCTTGAGGCTTAGGATGGGAAAGGGTACAGGAGAGTCTATGGGGGTGACTTCAGCTTAGATCCCTACCAGTGTGGGCTACAGAAACTGAAATAGCCACCTCACATAGCCAGGCAGGATTTCCCAAGGAGGGAGGGGGACATCAATTTACCCACAAAACCTTCCACCCAAAATTTGTCTTGCCTACAAGATGTGCAGGGATAAAGATGGAGCAGAGACTAAGGCAACAACCAACCAATGGCTGGCCCAACTTGAGACCCATTCCATGTGAGAGAGCCAATCCTTGATACTATTAATGATACTCTGCTATACCTGCAGACAGGAACCTAGCATAACTGTCTCCTGAGAGGCTTCCCTCAGCAGTACATAAAGGCAGATGCAGAGAGTCACAGTCAAACATCAGGCAGAGCTCAGGGAGTTCTGTAGAAGAGTGGGGGATAGAAGTAAGCAAGTCTGAGGGTTCAAGGACACCACAAGAAGACCCACAGTCAACTAACCTGGGACCACAGGGACTCACAAAGCCTGGGCCAAAGTCTGGGCCACCAACCAGGGAGCATGTAGGAGCTGGACCTAGACCCCCTACACATCTGTAGCAAATACACACCTTGGTGTTCATGTGTTTCCCTTAACAAGTGGATTGGGACTAAGTCTCTGTTCCCTGCCATTGGATTCCCCCCATCAACCCCCTACTTGTACTGCCTGGTTGGGCCTCAGTTGGATAGGTTATGCCTACATCTGCTGGGATTAGAAGCCCCAGGGAGGGGTGGTACCCAAGGGGGGCTCTCCTTCTCTGAGGAGAAGAGGAATAGGAGGAGGGATTTGTGATGGTGGAGCTGGAAAGAGAGGAGGGAAGGGTGTTGCCATCGGGATGTAAAGTGAATTTTAAAAAAAAAAAAAACTGGCAAAAAAAAAAAAAAAAAAAAAAAAAAAAACCCAAACCTCAGCACATGTCAAAGGTCATCATCACCTTTAGCAGACTTTGCAGCAGAAGCCTTGTTGATCAGTCAGCACTGAGGGGATGCATTTTAATACCATAAGAAAGGAATAACAAAATAATTCCAGCCAAAATTATCCTTCAAAAGTAGCAGAGAAATTAAATACTTATAGAAAAAAAAAGCCAAGTTTATTATCCCTTTACAAGAAACCCTAAAAGGAGTCCCTTCAGACTGGTTTCACACAAATAATATGAAGCAAATAAAAATGTAAATTTCTCAAGGCTGGGGATGTAGTTCAGTTGGTACAGTGCTTGCTACCTCTCATGGAGCTCCAAGTTCAATTCCCTACCCACATAAAGTGGGCGTGGCAACACATTTGTGTAATGTGGAGAAGGAAGACATAGGAGAATCCTAGATGACATTGTTCAAGGTCATACCTGACACTCTAGGCCACAGAGGACTGCCTCAAAACAACAACAACAACAACAACAACAACAACAACAACAACAACATTATCATCATCAACAACAACAACAACTACATTAAGGAATGGTAAGTTCTTTTAGTAAATGTAAATACATGAATAAACACTAAACCTAGTATTATCAAAATTCTGTTTTGAAACTCTACTTTTTATTCAGGATTTTTAAAAAGTATAAAATTATGAAAATATCTTAATGCTATATAATACAGGTGTAAATTGTGACAACAACATTAAACATGGGAGCTAAAAAGGAATAGAATTTTTTGCATGTAATTGAAATTTGGACCAGTTGAAAATCAATTGTTACATCTTTTTTTAAAAATTAGAAACCACAAAGAACCATTTAAGGAATCTATTAAAAAAGAAATAAGAACATATCACAAAACATACAATTTTAACACAAAAAAGAATTAATTGAAGAAATGAGTGGCAAAATATACTATATATAACACACAGAGAAAATAATAAAATAGCACTGGTAAGTTCTTTCCTATTTGTAATTATTGTATCAAATAGATTGATTTCTCAATAAAAATATATATTTGCAAAATAGATTTAAAAATTCAGGATTCAATGATATGGTGTTTACAAAACTCTAAAGATAAAACAGGTTAAAGGTCAAAGATGGAAAAAGATACTCTGTGCAAATGGTGACTAAAATAGGCTAACTACAGTAACTACACCCATAGACATAAAGTCAAAATCTGTAACAAAAGCCAAAGAACACTGGGACTGGGTTACTTAACTCTGCAATTGGATTAGTTATGGTTTTTCTGTGATGTTCTCCATTTATTACAAGATGGTCCCTTGATAAGGGGAGAGGCTTATCCTTATCTGTGGGTATAAGAACAAATATGTAGAATGGAGTTAGGGGTTATGCTGGTTTAGTAAAGTAATGGTGGTAGGTTCTTCTCCAAGAGAAGATCCAAGACCCATGACTTCACTAGCCCTGAGTAGTTAGAGTGGTTTCCAATGTTAGTCTTAGTTTCCCAGTTGTTGAATAGCACTTAATTCTAATTAGAGAGCTGTTGGTTACCCTCAAGGTATGAGTGCCAATACTGGCCGATAGATTTTTCTACAAAACAACTCCCATACCTAAGGCTCAGAGACTATTGAAGAAAGACTGAAGGACTTTAAGAGCCAGAGGACTAGGGAATTTACTCTACCCATAAAGTCTAGCCAACATGACTATCTAAACATGAGCTAACCAGGGACAACAACAACAAACATGCCAAAATAGATGGGGGAAAGACCATGAGGCCTCAGCCCTACACAAAAAACTACAGGCAACTAAGGAATGCCAAGAGTGGGACACATAGTCTTGCCTAGGGATTGTCTAATCCCAAATGGTCACTCCTGAAATATACATGCAAGTAACATTATATGGACTTAGCAGGATATATTTAGGAATAGATATATTTAGGAATAGGATGTACATCAATATGTACATCCATATACATATATACATATGACAACAATTAATGAAAAAAGAAGCCATCAATTTGAAGGAGAGCAAGGAGAAATATATAGAAGGGTGTGGAGGGAGGAATGGGAAGGGGAAATGATGTAATCACATTATAATATCAAAAATAAATAATTTGAAGGATAAATAACAATATATTTAGCAAAATGATCAATTTATTAAGAATAAATTATAATAATAAGTATCTATGCACCAGACATCAAAGCTTCTGAATAGAATACATAAGGCAAAATTTGACAGAGTTGAAGGGAAACATAAAATGAATGCCAGTGTCCTATGTCTCTTCTTGTAGCACCAGGTGCTGAAATTAGGGCCCCAAACATGTCACGCAAATGCTCTATCGTCAAGCTACATACCCAGCCTGCATGTCCCACTTTTAGTAATGAATGAAACAATAGCATATCAGGAAGGAAACTGATTGGAAAATGATGTAAACATTACTGTAGACCATGAGCCAAATAAGGCCTCTATACAATAACAGACTACATATGTTTATCAAGATAAACATCCTTCAATCCAGATCACGTTATACCACAAAATGTCTTAATGAATCTAGAAATGTTTGCAATGCATAAACTGTCTTTTTTGTCTCTTGAGATTCATACAAGTGCCCACCATTATACCTGGAACAGATTCTCTTTTCTGATCATAATAGAATGAAATCAGAAAATGACAAAAAGAAAACTGAAAATCCAAGGATATTTAAAAATTTAGCAATATGTTCTTTGTGTATTTATGAATGTGTAGGTAGGGCACAGTGTATTCATGATATCCAGGTGCATGTGTGTATGTACATACATGTGTATCCAGGTGCATGTATGTATGTACATACATGTGTATTTGGGTGCATGTGTGATGTATATACATGTGTATCCGGGTTCATGTGTGTATGTACATACATGCAGAGCTCAAAAGACAGACTTGGGTGTCATTCCTCAAAACAGTCCACCTTAGATTTTTTAGTTTATTAATTATAGTTATTATGTGTGTGTATACATGGTGCCCTTACACCACGGCATAAGGAGGATGTCAAGAGGAAAGCTCTGTGGAACTGGTGCCTTCCTTTTACATTTATGTACTTTCTAGAGCTTAGACTCAGGGTTGGTAAGCTTCCGTGGCATAAGCTTTTACCCACTGAGTCATCTTGCTTGTACCTTGTTTTGTTGAGAGAGTCTCTCACTGGGACCTAGGGGCTCTCTGATTAGGCTAGGCTAATGGCTAAGAAGATCCCAGGGAACTACCTGTCTCTGCTTCACCAGTGCTGGGATGACAAGTGAGGGCTCACCATAACCAGCTAGGTCCTCATGTTCATGTGGTGAACACGTTACTTCCTGAGCTATCTCCCTGTTCCACATTCTTACACATCCAGTAAGCCAAATAAAAACCATAAGGGGCACTACAAGATATCTAGTTGAATGCAAATGAAAGCATAGCAAATTCTATGAACGCAGCAGTGATAAAAGGAAATTTATAGCTACAAATTCTTATATTAATAAAGAAGGTCCAAAAACAATCTAAATGTACACTGTGGGAAATTAGAGAGGACAAACTCAACTCACAAAACAAACAAACAAACAAAAAAACAAAAACTAAACAACTAAAACCCAATAGGGATTAGAATGGAAATAAACGAGACATAGAAAAATGATAGAAGAAAAACATCAACAGAAAAAGTATGTGTTCTTTAGAAAGATCAGCAAAATTTGTAAGGCTTTGTTTTGACTGATTGACTGAAAACAAAAGGGAGAGCCAAGTAAAATGAAATGCAGATATTACTTCTGGTGTTATAGAAATAGGATTGTAAGCAGAATTGGTGTAGACACATTAAATAACCAAGATGAAGTGGGCACATTTCTCAAAACTCACAAGTACTAGACTGAGTCAGGAAGAGATAGAAAATCTCATGACATAGGCAAATTTCTCAAAACATGCAAATGCTAGACTGAATCAGGAAGACATAGAGACTTTTTTATTATTACTTTTATTTTTTTACAGATCAGACGTTGCCCCTTACTCGGTCCTCCCTCCCCCCTATCCCACAGTTCCTTATCTCATTCGTCCTTCCCCATGTCTACAAGAGGATGTTGCCCCCATCACCAGGCCTCCTCACTTCCTGGGGTCTCAAGTGTTTTGAGGGTTAGGCGTGTCTTCTCCAACTGAGGCCAGACCAGGCAGTCTTCTGCTATAGATGTGTTAGGGGCTTCAGACCAGCTCCTGTATGCTGCCTGCCTGGTTGGTGTCTCAGTGTCAGAGATCTCAGGGGTCTGGGTTAGTTAAGACTGCTAGTCTACCTATGGGGTAGCCATCCTCCTCAGCTTCTTCTAGCCTTTCCTAATTCAACCACAGGGGTCCTTGACTTCAGTCCATTGGTTGGGTGTAAGTATCTGTGAGTATTTCAGTTAGCTATTTGTTGTGCCTCTCAGAGGTCAGTCATGCTAGGCTCCTGTCTGTAAACACACCATAGCATCAGAAAAGGTGTCAGGCCTTGGAGCATCCCCTTGAGACAGTTAAATGGATGGAACTAGAAAATTTCCTGAGTGAGGTAACCCAATCACAAAAGAACACACAGGGTATTCACTCACTGATAATTGGGTATTAGCCCAGAACCTTGCAATACCCAAGATTCAACTCACCACATGAAGCTCATGAAGAAGGAAGACCAAGTGTGGGTCCTTTGGTCTTTCTTAGAACGAGTAACAAACTACTCAAGGGAGCAAATAGGGAGACAAAGTGTGGGACAGAAACTGAAGGAGGGGCTGTCTGGAGATCATTCCACCTGGGCATCTGTCCCATGTGCAGTCACCAAAGGTAAATGCTGATGTGGATGCCAGGAAGTGCATGCTGACAGGAGCCTGATATATCTGTCTCCTTAGAGGTCTGCCAGAGTCTGACATATACAGAGGCAGATGCTCACAGCTAACCACTGAACTGATCAAGGGGTTCTCAATGGAGGAGTTAGAGAGAAGGAGCTGAAGGAGCTGAAAGGGTTTGTGGCCCCATGAGGAGAGCAATAATACCAACAAACCAGAACTCCCAGGGTCTAAGCCATCAGCACATAGGGAGGGACCCATGGCTCCATCTGTATATGTAGGGAAGGATGGCCTTGTCGGGCATAGGTAGGAGAGGAGATCCTTGGTCCAGTGAAGCCTGGATGCCCCAGTGTGGGGGAATTTGAGGGCAGGGAGGTGGGAGTGGGCGGGTGGGGCACATCCTTATAGAAGCAGGAGAAGGGGGGATGAGATAGGGGGTTCCTGGGCAGGGGATGGGGGAGTGGGGTAAGGGGATAACATCTGAAATGGAAATAAAATATCCAAAAAAGAAAAAATTAAAAAATAAATAAATAAATGAAAAAAATGTTCAAAGTCCTTAGTTAGGAAGGAAATGCAAATGCAAATGACCCTGAGATTCCACCTCACACCAGTCAGTATGGCTAAGATCAAAACCTCAGGTGACAGCAGATGCTGGCGAGGATGTGGAAAAGAAGAAACACTCCTCCATTGCTGGTGGGACTGCAAACTCGTACAACCACTCAGGAAATCAGGCTGGTGGATCCTCAGAAAATTGGAAATAGTTCTACCTGAAGACCCACCTATGCCACTCTTGGGCATATACCCAAAAGATGCCTCACCATACCACAGGGACACATGTTCCACTACGTTCATAGCAGCCTTATTTGTAATAGCCAGAAGCTGGAAACGACCCAGGTGTCCCACAGCAGAGGAATGGATACAGAAAATGTGGTACATTTACACAATGGAATACTATTCAGCTATTAAGAACGAGGACATCCTGAGTTTTGCAGGCAAATGGATGGAACTAGAAAATACCATCCCGAGTGAGGTAACTCAGATCCAAAATGACCTACATGGAATGCACTCTCTAATAAG
The DNA here is from genome assembly GCF_011762505.2 of Arvicanthis niloticus. Lineage (NCBI taxonomy): Eukaryota > Metazoa > Chordata > Mammalia > Rodentia > Muridae > Arvicanthis > Arvicanthis niloticus. The sequence goes on along the minus strand of NC_047668.1, from coordinate 65,125,496 downwards.
TGGATATTAGCCAAAAAATGTACAGAATACTTAGGATACAATCCACAGAACTCAAGAAGATCAACAAGCAGAAGGGCCCAAGTGAGGATGCCTCAATTCCACTTGGGAGTAAGAAGAAAATAATCATGTGAGGCAGAGGGAAGGAGGGACCTAGGTGGGAGAGGGGACAGGAAGAGAAAGGGGGAACGTGATCAGGTATGAGGAGGATGGTGGAAAGCCCTGAGGTCCAGCAGAATGAATGGAAACATGCAACCTCATGGGGATGGGAGTTAAGGGACCCTCTAGAACTCACCAGAGACCTAGGAGCTGAGAGATTCTCAGGACTCAAGGGGAGGGACCTTAGATGAAATGCCCAACAGTTGAGAGAGGAAACTTGTAGAGTCCACCTCCAGTAGAAAGACAGGGCATCAAGTGGAGGGATGGGGTTAACATCCCACAGTCAAAAACTCTGACCCAGAATTGTTTCTATCTAAAAGAACTGCAGGGACAAAAATGGAGAAGAGACATAGAAACTCTTAACATTGAAAAGGAGCAAGGAGATTGTGAATTAGTAATCAGAAGCTCTCAGCAAGTCTAGGGCCAGATGGCTTCCTTGAATGCTAGTAAATGTTTTGTTTGAAACAGGGTTCTGAAACTCACTACATAGACCAGGCTGGCCTTAATAAAATCACAGAGGTCCACCTGCCTCTTCCTCCTGAGTTATAGGATTAAAAGCATTTGTAACCAGGCCCAGCTCTACCATACCTTTAAAGCAGAATTAAGAGCAGTATTCATCAACTCTCCCTCTGTCTCAACAATTGAAGAGAGCAAAACAACTCAGACGTAGTCTATGAGGTCAGCATTGCTCTGATAGAAACATCAGACAAAGATACTACCAGAAATGAAAACTATAGACCAATATCATCTCTGATGAATATTTAGGCAAACATTCTTAAGTACTAGCAAACAGGATTTAACCACATATTATGAAAGACTATAGCCTACGACAGAGTAGGACTTATTATCTTGGATACAAGGATAACTTAATACATGAAAATAAAGCCACATAATACACTATAGCAACAAAATGCAAAGAAAAAACACAATATCATTTCCACAAATGCAGAGAAAAAGTATTTGGCAAAATTTTGTGTTTTATGATAAAAATGGAAGAAAATTGCTTCAATGTACTAAAGATTACATATGAGAAGCACAATGGTAACATGTCCAGTGATGGGAAATGGAGAGCTTTTTCTTTAGACCAGTTAGTGAGGATGGAACCGCCTACTTTCACAAGGTCGTTTCAATATGCCACTCAAAGTCCTACTCAGAGCAATTAGGAAAAATGAAGAAACAAAATAGAAACAAAACACACACACACACAAGCATGTAACACATGCATACACATGTACATACATACACACATGTACATATGCATACCTATCATAATATACATATACATACATGCATATATACACACATGCTCACATGTGTATACAAGGGCACACACATACCCACAGGCATACACACACACACACACACACACACACACACACACACACTATAATCTCTAATAAACACATGCAGCAAAGCTGAAGATACAGTAAACAAGACTCAGCGGTGCTATGCATTGATAATGAGCTATATAAAAGGTAAACAGTAAAAACTGATTCTATTTCTAACAGCATTTCAAAGAATAAAATAAAGATTAACTTAGGCAATTTAATGACCTCTGTCCTAATAGTTTGACCCGCTCTGTTTGACTTAGGCTTGGTTCCTCCTTCTTAGGCAACCTCACTCCTAAGAAGTCATCACACCAATGTTGATCTTAGTATCAACTCCTGATCTGCAGGAAGCACCATGATCCCAAACTCCTAGATTCAAGTAATTCTCCTGCCTCAGCTTCCCAAATAGCTGGAATTAAAGGCATGAACTACTGTGCCTGGTGATATGTATCCTTATAACATATTGTTCAAGAGTATAAAAAAAGATCAAAAAGAAATTTCTCATGTGTTTATAGGCTTAATATTAAGATGCCAATGCTACTCTAAAATAGTTTATAGCTTAAATGTGATCCTTCTCAAAATATCAATAATAATCTTATAGAATATAAAAATCTATCCTGAAATTCCTTTGAAATCTCAAGAAACACCTGGTGGCCAAAACAATCTTGAAAAAAAAAAAAAAAAGAACAGTGTTGGAGATCTCACATTTCTCAATTCAAATTTACCACAAGACAAGAGAATCATAGCAGTGTGGTATGAGCATAAAACCCACTTATTACACCAACAGAAGAGAATACAGAACCAGGAATAAACACACGCATTAAGTATATGGTCAAATGAGTTTGACAAGGGTCCAAGACTATGTTACTTTTAATCTTTTTAAAATAAAGCCACTGACTATAATGAACTCAAATAAAATCATCACAGAGCTAGGATGAGACAGCCACTCTGGCACTTGCCTTGGCTCAGCTCTATGTGCTCAGTGAATTCCTGCACAGTTGAACAGCTCTTCTGAAGCCGTAGAGCTTCTCATACTGCCTTGCACTTTACTATCAACTATATTTGTATTCAGCTATCCAGCACAAAAATGAAAAGAAAAAAAATACCACGACACCATGACCTAGCTGAAACAACGAAACAATCAGTTTTATATCCCCTTGAATGATCATTTGTCTTGCCTGAATTTTGTCCTTCCTCATCATCTAATTTGTAGTCTTTTAAAGAGTACTCAGCATCCCTAGTCAGCAAAGACATGCAAATTAAAGTTGCTTTGAGATACCATCCCACCCCAGTCATCAAGAAACCATGAAGTCTGGAGAGGATGTGGGACAGAGGAGTCTTTATTCACTGTTAGTGAAGCACAAATTCATATGGACATTATGCAAGTCAGTTTGAAGATTCCTTCAAATTCAAGTTAGAACTACTGTATAAGACAGCTACTGGGCATGCACCAAGACCATAATGATAAAGAAAGAACAGTACATTAACAAGTAATGTTGGGAAAACTGTATTTCTACATGCAAAAGAATCAGTTTTGATAACATGTCCTTTGGTGCTAGAGTGATGACCAGCATTTAAGACGATCAGCTTGCTATACAACCATGAGGTCCAAAGTTCTGATGTCATGATGTCAGAACTCAGGTAACAAGCTAGGTTTCATACACAAAGAAATTGGTAAACACATCTTTAAAATATTGTATCCTGAGATCCTTATAATCAGCATCATAGCCAAAAATAACAACAAAATATACAAAGACCTAACTGCAAAACTAAACTATACAACCCTTAGAAGGAAACATAAGATCTCATGCCAGTGAATTAATAATTAGTAATTTCTTGGCTATAATACCCAATGGATAGGTAATGAGAGAAAAATATTAAAGCAGATGACTAGGTCAGGATTATACCTAAATATAAACCTTCTGTTAATATAAAAAACACAACTGGGGAAGTCAAAATTCAACCCAGACGTGTGGAGGAAATAATTGTAACTTATATTTCTGATAAGAGGTTAATATCCCCTAATACATAAGGAACTTCTAAAAGAGCAACAACAACAAAATGGATAATGTGATTTTTTTTTAAAGTGCAAGGAATTTGGATAGATTTTCTCCAAAGAAAATCACATCAAAAGATGATCAAACTCAAATGAACTATTACTTAACACCCATTAAACAAAACAAATAAATGTTGACAAACTAAGGAAATAAAGAAATCCCACACCTCTCTGGTATGAATGCAAAATTAGTGCACGTATTGCAGAAAACACTAAGATAAATTCGTTCCTTAAAAAATATAGATGCAAAAGCAATTTAAAGTAAGTATATAATTAAGTTATTAAGCAAAATTTCTGGGCTATGGGCTATTGAGATAACTCAATAGATAAAGGCACTGGTCACCAAGTCTGATGATGTGAATGTGTCATCTGGGACCTACATGGTAGAGAGAATTATCTCCTAGAGGTTGACATCTGGCCTCCCCCCACACACTATAGCATATACCACATATGGATCCCCTAAATGAATAAATGTAACTTAAAACACTGAGTTCTAAATAATCTACATTTTCCATTACATCACTGTTTAATTCTTGTGTTAATGAAAACTCTGTCCATGTGTCTGAGTGGGAAATATGATGAGTACTCACTGATACAAATAAAAATGTATGAGTCAATCATGGTAACTCTATAAATTACATACATTACATTACCATCTCTAGGGATCAGGATCAAAGTAGACATTGTACTCTAAGGATGCATTATATTCAGGTAATTTATACAGAAAAACTTGGTGTCATTTTCAGACCACAATATTTTATGAAATTTATAAATTTGGAAATTCAGGACTAGCCAATCTTTGGAATATAAAATCATCTTTGGCTTCTACAATTCTAATAATGTCTACAAACTTTCAAAATCACACTATTACATTTAAACCCACAATATAGAAATCTCTTCCCCACACTGTAGCAAAGATGCGTAAGAACAGGTTTCAAGAGAACTGAATACTAGTTTCTATCGTCTTTGGAGAGTGATTTCTGGGAAAATTTCCAATTTGAGCTGCCCTTCTCGGAAAAAGAAAAATCTGAGGTGACCTTATTTCATCCATTTCAATAGGTGAAGGTATGTCTTCATCTAGAGGTGGGGTAGCAAAGCTTTCTTCTCCAAAGGAGCCTGAGGTAACTTCCACAGTTAAGCTATTGATAGTTTGGTACAGTGAAGAAAGTTCATCATGGAGGAGGCTGGCAGAAGTTAAATTCTGAGACACATGCTGTTCCAAACCAGCTGGAGAGTGATTTCTACTCTGACTCTGAGACCTGTGATAAAGGGCATCTTCCAAATTCTTACTGAGTTGGTCATATTCTTGGCTATCAGCAACAGACACATTTGCTTGACTGGAAGAAGAAATAACAGTTGGAAGAGAAAAGATAGATGTCGTTAGACTTGGTGGGTAAGACGTTCTCTCAGCACTCCACTGGCCTGAAGAAATGGCTTTTGTTTCCAGATTTGAAGTGTATCTATTGCCATGTTCAGGATCAGAGAAGCTTATACGTTTTTGAGCATCAGTAATAGTTGACTTTTTAGAAAAGCCTTGCATTTCGTTCAGACTACCTCGTGGAGTATCATAGTTAATGCTATCCCTGTGACAGGAAACTACACTCAACCTGCGGGATGAAAGATAGTTTCGAGATTTAATCAAAGTGAAGTGATCTGGAGGTTTTGTGGCACTGGAAGATACGTCTTCCTGAGAATCAAAGTTAACTCTATTTTCCCGTCGTCTACTCTTTCGGAATCTCTTCAGTAAAGCATGTCTTCCTTTGCATGGAAATAAGCCAATAGCTGTACTTGAGGAAGACAGTTTTCTACCTATCTTACACGATGAAGAAGGACGACATGTTATAAGACCCAGAGCCACTTTTGATTGTAAATTGTGAGGGGATCCATGACACATGCGTTGTGGAGTAAGCCGATCTTCATAATTTGGTTGGAAGCACCGGTCCTCTTTCCAGCAGCTAGAGTAGAGAGGGGGCAAATGAAGAAGAAAAAGCAAATGGGGAGCTGAATGGAGACCTAGCAAACTTTCTAAAGGATAATATCTACCACACCAATGGGAAACAACCGCTAATTAGAAAATGGTGTGGCTAAGTTTAATGGCCACAAAGATGTATCCAAAAGAATGCACAGAAAGGTAGATTACCTCCTTCCAAGATCCCACCCACTCTGTTAAAGCTCAGGGGTGGGAGAGGGAAAGAATCAGGGAAGTAGGCAGAAAGAAAAATAAAGAGAAACATAAAAATGACATCAGGTATAACAGGTCCCAGAGAGTTAAAATCAATCTCTCCCTCCCTGGCACCCCCCCTCATATCTGCCATGGATGAAGCAAAAATCTGTCTGGGGTGGGAAGATGCTTCAACTAAACACACAGATCTCCAGCTACTGTGGGAAACTAAAGGCAACACTACCTGGCTTTTGGATACTTTCAACGTTCTTTGACACCCAAAACGTGAAACACGTGGAATGTGTTTTGCTTTATTCTGCTTTGTCTTTAAGGCATACCTTAAGCATTTTCCCATACTGAATTTAATCCAGAGTAAGTCTTTCCCTTCTAGGCCATCATTCATAAGACGTAAAATGCCCTGTGTAGGTGGAACAGGTCAGAAGACTGAATACTTAAGCTGCATGTGGAATTGCCATGGCAACCACACAGAATGTAAGGACAGAGACTCTAGAACGCACTGACATTGCTTTAGAATGAAACCGTTCTGTGGCTCACCTTTCCGAAGAGCTGCAGTGTCTATAGCTATGGAACGTGTATTCTGATTTCCTTATGTCCAAGGAGTCAGCTGACAAATTAAGAGCTCAACACGCAGTTAAGTGAAGGAGATAATGGGACTTCTGCCAGTTTTCCTTGGGATGGCCTCTTGCCAGCAATCTTCTACATCCATGGTCTCCTAATCCTCCTTCCTTCCACTTGAATATTCTTTTCCCGATGCCTTTATATCCAGTGAAGTGGTAAAGTGACTCTTAAAGAATTTGTACTGAAGATATACCAACGGGGGAGGAAACATTTAAAAGGCAGCACCTGTTTTTCCGAACCACAGCCGTGGACTTACTGTTGGTAGCCATTTTCACACTCCAGTGGTAATGCTTGGTAGAGGAGACAGACCCTGGATCTCTTCACTCCCTAAGTCTTTGCAGAAAAAAATTTTCCTGACCCCTTTTTAGTGCATTTGATACATTTAATCCTTTCCTCCCCCCACCCCTTGATTCATGGTACTGGGGATGCAGTCCACAGGCTTGCCGTTGCTAGGCAGGTGCCTCACCAACACTAAGCTGCATCCTCAGACCTGTTTATTCCCTTCTAACTGAGAAAACGTTGATATTTTACAGAACTTTCCACAGATTAGACAGGGCTCAAAGCATCACTATATATTATCTCAATTAAAACTTAAAACACACTATTAACCAAATTTTAGTTAAAATAGTTTTATTTGTTACTGAATGTTTGTCTGGGGGTGGGGTGTGCATACCACGACATCACAGCATGTAGGTGGAGGTCACAGGACAACCTTTGGGAGTTGGTTGTCTCCACCTTGGGTTCCAGAGGTTGGACACAGGTTGTCAGGCTTGTGTGGCAAAGGCCTTTACCCTCTGAGACATCTCAGTGGCCTTACCTACACTTTAAGAAAAGAATTCAGGTTTGGAAAACTGATGTATGTAGTTAAGCTGAGTCAGGATGCATGGTTGTGTCAGTTGGATGGAAGCAGAGGGCCTCATTGCTGCTCGTGAAAGCTTACTCTTCCTTGGCTCCTCAGTCCTCTGCTGGTCTGCTCTGGGCTGGGGTTGTCTTTCTCTGTTCTCTCACCTGAGCACACACTTGTTCCCACAGTTCCCAGTGTCCTTTGCCACTTGTTCCTTCCACCCACTCCTGTAGCACTGGCTCCAGAAGGCTGCACATGCCTTTCTTCTGTCTGCCCACACTACACACATACTTGGGCAACAACGTCCACTCCTCCAGAACCTGGGCTTTGCAAGCACATTGCTGGGATGGTCCACAACGGAGGAACTCCGGCTCTGCAGCAGTCTCCTTTCACAGCTGCAGGCGACTGAGTGCTCGAATGGGCAAGGCCTTCAGTCTCTCAGCAAGTCCTTGTCCTTGCCAGGTGGGTCAGCCAAGCACCTAATTATACAGGATGCTAAGCACATGAAATGTTTTGTGTGGTCCTTCACCTTTGGGGTGGGGTTGTCTCTGGTTAAAATGCCTGAGAGCATTCCTCTTCAACACCCTGCTTCATCGGAAAGAAAGTGGTTGAAGCTACAGGACTGTTTTGTTCTCAGTTGTGTCTCCAGAGTTCAGACAGTGCCTGGCATAGAGTAGACACAGTCAGCGAACAGAGGGACTTCGGATATGTTCTGAGTTTCTCTCTCCTAGCCCTTCTCCTCTCCTTCTCTTTTTCTCCCCTTTCCCATCATGAAAGAGAAGATCTATTTGCAAACCAAAAACATATGACAATATGCTCAATAAAACTAATGTTCAGAGGAATACAAATTTGAAAATTATTAGTTAACACTTCATCTTCATAAATTTGACTTAAGTTTAAAGACCGACGCTTTAAGTATAAATACAGGACAACAAGCATTTTTATAGTCACAGGTTTGTGAATTGGGTGTATTTTAAAGATTTATTAATATACATATAACCAATACATGGAGTCTCTAAGTCAGCACTTCAGACACATGCTTTAAAACTTTCTACACGTGTCTAAGGAATTATAAGGGTATTCACTGAAGCATTATTTATAGGAGCAAACAAATGATGCTCTAAATATTCACTAATAAGACAGATATATATCCCATCCATGGGATGCAGGACTACATTTCAAAAGAAACATGTTTATATGCATCAACATAGGAAAGTCTCAAAACAGAAAAAAAAAATGAATGCATAAACAGCTACAAAAATCCAATGCATCACAAAATGTGATTTCTGTAATTTTTACAAACAAAACCCCATTTATTCCTTGAATATAAGAACACAAGCACCAGAGGAGACAGGGAACCTGTCAAAGAGTGTGCACAGATTAAGGTAAGGGGCATCTCCTAAAGAAAAGATCTCAATTACAATGTCACATTGTGAATAGATCTGAAAAAAATCATTTTCTAACTGTAACACCTTTGAGCAATACAAAATCATTATTACAATCAGAGTCTCTTTGCCTGGAAGCCTAGACATGAATTTCAACACCAAACTGACCTGACAGAAGTCAATAAACGTAAGATAGAGTTGCCAAAACCAACAACAAAAGACCTCATTCCTAGGCAAGGTCTGCATTTCAGCTCAGAGGTCAAAGGTAAAGGATTCTCCAGTAAACCTGGCAAGCAGACAAGCTCCTACCAGTCAGCAGCCACACTCCACTCTCAGCACTTTATTGTTATTCCTGAGTCAGCACAATCTAAAGACTGGTATATGCCTGTACTTACTGGTTTTCTTCTGGGGTCTCTGAAATACTTGTGTTGGCTAAAATGTCCCTGGTGGGAAGCTGGTTGAGATCAGGCAAGTTCCAAAAGGAGAGAGGAGGCTTAGAGAGGTGACTAACATACAGATATTTATCTACAGAAACAGGATAGATACATCTTTTTGTATCTCATTAAAAATTAAATTAAAATATGATTTTATTTTGCTTAAAACTGTTCTAAAGCAGTGTTAGATAGGAAAGGGTTCTTCCCATTCACTTAGTCTAGTGCATTTTCTACAGTTTAGTCTGTTACTAGGACTGTATTATATGTACCCTTATATGTTATTGTTAACAAAAGCACCCATGGGTTCCTTCCGGTCTGGGCCAGGGCACTGAGCAGATCTTGGGTGGCAGCTCTGCCCCCCAACCTTCAAGAACCCAGAGGAAGCGGAGATCCCAGGCGCTCTAACTCGGGCAGTATCTTAGAATACACAGCCTTGGTGTATCTACTCATCAAGTATACAGAGCAGACCTGCCCAAACCTCCGATGTCCTGGAATTCCATCTGGATTCAGTGAAGACACAGCATCAGAGGATTATCAACTTACTCTTCCCCCCACCCCTCTTCTAATATCTCAACGCCTGTAATCAGCCTGAAGAAGTTACAGAAGAGTCAGCGCCCCTATTCCCTGGGCTTGGGAACTAATGTGGTTAATAATGGTCTGTCTTTCTAGGGAAAAGTAGTGGTTTTGTTGGAACAGGGAGGATTAGCTAGGACTTATTGCACAGCCGTAACCTATTGGTAGAAATCTGTATAATTATTATCAAGATGAAGTTATAATTTCTTAAATGGTACAAAATTTACTTTGATTTCAAATTTAAGGTTTTCATTGGTACCAGCTCCTTATTAATATAAAAGTGAGATGAATATTGATACTCTCATGGGCAATGTGCTTGTATAACACATTTAGGAATACAAGGCCTAGACCCAGTCCTTCCTTAACTTTTTTAACTGATTTGGGATGGTTAACCTAGGAGTTAAGGGACTATAGCAAATTTATGGCTTTGAGTTAATTGTTAGGAGGTTAACCATATTTTATTTAGAAATAGCCAAGAGGAGTGAACAGACAACAGTCCAGGTGACCTTACATGGATAGTTGGTTTTCAAAACGTCAGAAGTCCATAGAATTGACGCTACAAAAATTTATATAAATGTCCATTCTGATTAGAGACCTGTCTGCTCCTGACAGCTTCCTGTTGTGGATTCTAAGAAGAAATTGAGCATCCTTGAAGTTATGCCAGTTGTGTGGTGACAGCCACTAGGCAAGAATTGCCTCTTTCCATCTACAGACTAACTACTGTCCTGAAGAGGACACACATGTAAAATAGTTGACTGATTATATCTGCCCAGACAGAGTAATCAGCCCTTAATAATCCTGCATCACTAAGGTCTGTCAGATGATTCTGGGCCAGAAGGCTGAATATTTGATGCTCGAACATTCGGTAGTATAGGGGCTTCTCAGGTGTTCAGAGGTCTCTATAAATTGGCTAAGTTTTAGAAGCTATGTTTAGTACTTCCCATAACTTCAGTTAACTCAGTCATTCTGGATTTCTGACGGGGTTGAAGACCCATAGTCTCATAGCCAATCCTGGCTATTTACTTTGAGAGAAAAGATCTGAGTAGATAGTTTTCAGCTGACATTCATTATAAAGCCAAAAAAAAAAAAAAAAAAAAAAAAAAAAAAAAAAAAAAAAAAAAAAAAAAGCCAGGATCAAAAGTAAGTGTTTTAGTTAGAAGAGATGACAGAGGTTCTGGTTAGTCAACAAAATGATGGACTGGGTATTAGAACTATCTTATACCTCACTGGTACAATTAGGAATAAGTATGCTCTAACTAACTGTATTTTGAGAGAAAAGTTTTACTTTAACAGGAAGAGTGATATGTAGGAGGAGCTAAGTGGGAAAGAGTACTGAGAGGAAGAGATGGAGTAAGGAGAGAAGATGAAGGAGAGGAGAAGCTAGGTGATGAGAGAGAGAAAGAGAGAGGGGACATGGAGGCAGATGTTCACAGGTCTCCACCAGTCAAAGATAGTCTTTATATCTAGGTTGGGTATTGGGTTACCCTTCTGGTTGAGCATTACCAAACTTATAAATCCTTTGATTAACATTTAAAAAAAATTGTATAAAAGCAAAAGGAAAGGGGGGCATGGGACAGGGGTTTTCTAGGGAGGGGAAATGGGGAAAGGGGATGGCATCTTAAATGTAAATAAAATAAAATGAAAAAACAAAAAACAAAAAACAAAAAACAAAAAACAAAAAACAAAAAACAAAAGCACCCATGATCAAGCAAGAAGAAGTATGGCTTCAGCACCTGTGTCTTAAAGTTTTGATACATCCATGCCAGCTATGTCGCTTCAGCACCTGTGTCTTAAAGTTTTGATACATCCATGCCAGCTATGTCGCTTCAGCACCTGTGTCTTAAAGTTTTGATACATCCATGCCAGCTATGTCATTCATAATGTCTTTCTCAGCAGGATGTTATTATATATACATGTGTGTGTATATATGTGTGTATGTGTACGTAATATATGTTATAGAGAAATATATATAATTTAATTAATTGATACAATATAGTAAATATAATTATATATTATATAAATATAATAAAAATATTATATAAAAATTATATTTATATACAATATATAAATATACTATATATATATATATATATATATATATATATATATAAAAGGAATGCAAACATTCCTTTCATTTCCTTTTAACAGTAGAGCAAATGGCTATGAGTATCTATCTATGTAATGGTAAAAGTGAAAGAGACAATCAGTTCCCCGTGGGAAACAGTGAGGCCACTTACCCTCCTTCACTTTCTGCTTCCTCTGAACTATTACTTGTTGCTGAACGTTGAACTGTTGTCACCTTCTTTTTTCTAGCTCTGTGCTGAGGACTGATCTTATGAACTGTTACCTTCCCTCCAAGTTCATCTTGTATACATTCCTCCAGCTTTGGGATTGTTTCTTTAAGGAATTTGATTTCTTCCTTAAGCTCTTCCATGTTGGTCAGTAACTCGTTTAACTTCTCCAGGATCTGGAGTTGCCTCCTTTGAAAGACCACTGATGCTCCTTGTTCACTGTGGCTATCATCTTGCAAAGTTACTGAATCGAATTTCTTACCCAGAGAAAGAAGTTTAGGAAAACTCATTGTTGTCCTTGGCTTGAGGATCTTGTGGTACCATAAGACCAGCAGGCTGATTCCAGCAGTTCCCACCATGATGCCAAGGATTAGTTCTTTGTTTGTGGAATGGGGCATTTCTTGGTTTTTATTTCTAAAATCAAAAAAGTAAGAATGTAAATGAATTTTGTTTCTCTGTCCAGGAAAAAAAAAATGGATGCTTTCTCAGTCAATAAAAAATAACCCTGTGTCATTGAAAAAAATCTGACAAATCACAAGCCGAAGTGCACTATGAATCACAAGCCGAAGTGCACTATGGATCACAAGCCGAAGTGCACTATGGATCACAAGCTGAAGTGCACTATGAACAAGTGCCACTTTTAGGTCGAGCCTCAGAGAAATATATTTGCTTGGGACTATTACTGAAGTCTACTTTAATACAGACTTTAATTCTGATTTTATTATCTCTCTACAGTCAACTTTACTGTTCTTTTTAAAGAGTAAAGTTTGCTCTTTAGTTATACTTTAAAGGGCTTGAGAAATAGAAGCAAGAGTATCATCAGCTTGAAAAAATTTGTTAAGAATTCAAGATGTCCTTGCTTTCTCCGCTGTTCTGTGCAATTAACATGTGAGATGTCTTGGTCTTAGCTTATTAGTAAAGGTAAGAGGAGGCCCTTCTTTAGCATTTAAGTATACAAATATATTTAGAGCTTTCCAAACTTGGTTTCACTTCAATTTCCTCTATTCGATGTGTTTATTTGTGCTAAAGTTTACTAGTAAATTGGTTGAAATAGCTGTAAGCTATCCACCTTAGAAACAGATTATCAAAGCACTGTCATCTATTGTGCCCTTCCCCCAGGCCTGAGCAGGCCTGTGAGCAATTTACCACTATAGACCAAACAACAGTAGGACCTAGGAGAGGCATTGCCTTGCCAGGCTCGGTGCCCTGGAGTCTTCTACCTAGCTAAGAAGAATGGACTGCCTGCTGAGCTAGCCTTGACACATTCCAGACTACTATCTCCTTGACTAGCCCCTGGGCTGAACCGAGAAGAGACTCTGGGGGGACAGGGCTTCCCCTTTATATGTGAAAGCAAATTATTAAACTTTCGACCTTGATCAGAATACTTTGTCTTGGCCCCACATTTCTCTTGCCCTCCATTCCCGTTCATTCTCAGGCTTCCTCTCAGGAGAACCCGGTACCCATAGCTGCTGGCGGCTACAGAATGGCGCCTATCCATGGGGCCTGAGAAGAGAAGACCAGCTGAGGAACACTGTCTTGGTGGAGCTCCACCGAAAATGGAAGAAAAAGTAGAGTATCCGGAGCACTAGGTAAACAAGAACAGCATTGATGCTAGCTACGTTATGGCTGTGTTTACAGGAAGTGTGCTTAAGTGGGATACGAGTCTAGATTTGAGTGAGCATTGACCCGATGCAAGCTCCTCTAGGAAGGTGACAGTGAATTGGGGATAGGAGAGTATTTGGCAAGCCCAAGAGCAGCCTCAGGCAAGAGGAACTGGATTTAAAAGAGTCTGAAAACTAAAAAGGGCAGAGCACTGAGTAGTATCCATAATTCTGCCTTCTTTGTTTGTCCCTTGGCATGCCAATATCCACGTATCTCATTATATGTTTCTCGTCTCATTGTGTGAATGATTGGTGGTCTCTGTTTTGTGGCGTTCTATGTTTAATGTTCAAAAGATCGTTAAAATTGCTTGATCCAACCCTTGGTCTAGTTTATCTTGGTTTTAGAGACAGTTTTAATATGCAGAGCAGCGGCTGATAAGTTTGCTTAATACCTGTAGCTAAGAGTCAAGCTGAGCTGGAAAAGCCTTTGTAACAGTTGATTGTTGGTATAAGTTGCTTTTATAGCAGGTTTTTTGGACTCAATAAGGAAGCTAAGAGTGGTTTGTCCTAGAAAAATCTCTGTGACAAGGTGCTTCTCTCTTGAAATTACAGCTAGAAAAAGCAAGAAATCTTGTTTGGTTTAAATATATAAGATGTGTTGTCACTTCATTTTTGTTTCTGATTGGTTTTAAGGTATAAATATGTTCTACATGTTTTGGTTATAAATTATCGGCCTATAAGCTATTGGGCATGATTAAAAAATTTATAACCTTGATAACAAAAGTTGGCTTAAGATTGGTAACTCAGGGTTAGAGTCATTCAGAGACCAGATGTATAAAGATAAGGTTTAAAAACAGTGTCTCTTTAGTGAGCTATTAAAAGCTGCACTATCATGCATTCATATATAAGAATTGGCAGCAAAACTTTGTAACATAAATGTAATCTACTTGGTGTTGATTTTAGAGAAAATAGATTGTATACATCATTAAAAATTGGTTTTATTTCTCAAAATTGTGGTTATACTCTAATGTTGCAAAAGAGGCTTAAAAACATAGTTAAACTGCCGATATTTCATTGCCTACAGTTGGTAGTTCAATCGAGAGTTTGAGATATTTTGATTTGCCCATGTTTTTAGAAAAAAAAAAATAGAGCATGTAGAGTTTTTTTAAAAAAATTTCAGCGTAGTTTAGGCCTCCAAAAAAGGCCAGGCCTCAGAAAACAGGTCGGAGATTAAGAACATTTACATTTGAATTAAGACAATGCAGACTGAGCTCTGCAGAAGCTCAGGTGCCAAGCATTCCTTTTGTCCTGGGCCTTTGTCTGGTTCTAGAAATGTGTTTTCTGGATTTTGTCTTTTGCCTTGCTTGTTTCTGCAGGGGATGGGAGTAAATCTAAGACCCAAAGACGTTTACAACAGTCTGTGGGACGAGAGTTATAATTATGCTGGAGACATTAAAATTATGCCTACTTCCCTCCATGAGTTATAACTGTACCTGCTGACAAAAAAAATTGTTCAATTTGTACTTGCTCCTTTGCGTCCGCTTCCTTCCAAAGATGTTAAAAATGAGATGCTTTTGGTTCCTCTAATGTATATAACAATATTTAGAGGACAAGGTTGCCTTCAGCTTGGCCTTTATCTGATATTCTTACACAGCTAAAAATGATTGGTTATTGAATTAATCCAAAAGAAAGTTCAAAATTAAGATTTATACAGCACGACTTGCCTACTCCAGCTGCCATTCCAGTAAATGCTTATAGAATTATTATCAATTTAGATGATGTTTTTATACCATTCCTTTACATTTCTGATAAAGGTGGGAGGTTTGCATTCAATAAATTTGCTCATAATTTTTGAGAACCCATGTAGAAATATCGTTAGAAATGTTTGCCTCAAAATGGTTAATTGCTTTAATATATATATTAAATATATATATAATATTGTTGTTGCTTTAATACAAAAAATTAAGAGTTTAAACCTTTTAATATATATTATTCATTGTGTGATACTTTATTAGCGGATTTCTCTAAAGGAATTTTTCTACATACAAGCCTTTGCTCCAATATAATGAGCTTAACAATTTTTGGAGTACTTGTTGCTCCAGAAAAGATTCAAAGACAATATCTTTTCAATATTTGAGACCTCAGTCATATCCTAAACAGATTGTGGCACTGAAAATTCTAATAAAAGATAGTTGGGGCTAGAGAGATGGCTCAGCCGTTAAAGGCTAGACTTATAATTAAAAATATAAAAATTGAATTCCCAGCAACCACATGGTGCCTCACAACCATTTGTGGTGGGATCTAGTGCCCTCTTCTGGCTAGCAAGTGTACATGCAAAAAGAAAATGGTTTGCTTTTAATTTGATTTGCGTTTAATGATTTTTAAAAGTTGTCAAGAGATATTAATTGACTAGAACCTTATCTTAAGCTTACCATAGGAGGATTTAAACCTCTGTTTGATATTCTTAAGGGGATGCAAGTCCTAATTCCCCTTGACAATTAACTAATAAAGGAGAGATAGCTTTGCTGAAAATAGAGTAAGCTGTTAGTTATCAACAGATAAATTATATATACTATGATAAATTGTTGGCTGTTTGTGTTATTACTACTCATATGCCCATAGCAGCCCTTTGGAAAAAGAAACCATTAATGTGGATTTCTCTTTCTTCATCTACAAATAAAGTTTAAACATCCTATTATAAGATTATAATTGTGTTAATACAAGATTATATGATAAAATCCTAAAAGCATTTTGGATAATATTTATTTCCAAATAATATTACATAATAATATAATATTATTTGGATAATATATTTGGATAATATATTATTATTATAATAATATTTGGATAATATTAATAATATTCATTTATTCCAAATAGCAATTAAATTGGTTATTGAAAAATAATGATATTTGGCCTATTACTTGACAAAATTTTTAGACAAATTTGATAATCATTTGTTAGTTTTTCTCTATACATGCTTTTATATTTCCTAAAATTTACTATGCATGCAGCCCAGAGAAAAGATGTTTGCTATATTTACTAAATTTACAGATGCTTCATCTATTGAGAAGACAGTATATGTAATTAAATCATGTTTATTTTCTTGAGTTTTCCCTGCTTCAACACAAATAATTAAATTATGTGTTGTAGCCACTTTTGAAATACTAAAAACTCAAGCTTTCAATTTATATACTCATAGCCAGTATATGGCTCATGATTTATAATTGCATAAAATTGTTTCTTTTTTAGATATAGCCAATTCTCAAATTTTATTTATAAAAATACAGCTTAATTTACAAAACATGTACTGTTTCTTGACTTTATAAGACATTTAAAAGCTCATTAGACTGTCTGAACCCCAAGACAATGCCAGAACAGATTTATATACTAGACATGTTATAGGCCTTTCAAAAATAATTGGCCATACAGTCTTATTCTTTACAATATCAAAATAATAATAACTTAAGACAACAATTTGTCATTTCTAAAAAGTGTGCAATTAAATTGCAAAAACTTGTTCTTGATATCTTCAACTTTTTCATAATGTTGTTAAGCCTTGAGGACTTATATATTATCAATTTTGACAAATAGATGTTACTCATTTTTGATTTAAAAAAAATTAAAATATGTACATGTGACTTGACACCTTTTAGACCTTTTAGTTGCAACTACTTTAACAAGAGAAGCAACTAAAAATATAATTAGTTATTGCCTCTATTATCTCTATTATTGGTGTTCCATATCAGATGAATATAGATAATGGAACTGGCTATTACAGTAATTTGACTACAGTCAAATATTTGAGAT
Organism: Arvicanthis niloticus; assembly: GCF_011762505.2. Classification (NCBI taxonomy): domain Eukaryota; kingdom Metazoa; phylum Chordata; class Mammalia; order Rodentia; family Muridae; genus Arvicanthis; species Arvicanthis niloticus. The sequence continues at coordinate 65,108,218 of NC_047668.1, read as the reverse complement.
GTTTGTTAACAATTTAATATTACTGATATTTCCTTATTATCCTCAAGGACAAGAAATTGTGAAAGAGAGATTATAAAACTTTAAAATAATATTTTCATAACTCTCTAAATATGTGAAAATCAGCTAATGGTGTTTCTTCCCTGGTTTTACATATAATTCTAAAAAATTGGCTTTTTTAAACTAGAAAGGGGGAATTATACCCCACAAGGTCACCAAAAGCACACCTTGCTTTTTTCTTATTTGTTTTAAATTTTCTGCAAACTGATACTAAAGGTCAGTCTGCAGCAGATTGCCACTGACATCCGGTTACTTTCAAATAATTTGTCAGGGTCTTGTGGAGAGACCCCTTAACTATACTTGGTGTGGTCCCGATCCTGTTTTAATTTGGGGTTCTGCGTCAGTCTACATTTTTTCAGAAAAAGACAATGGAGCCTGATGGCTGCCTGAAAGATTGGTCCTCAAGTGAACACAGATCTTGAGCCTAATAATTGTGATTCTACTGATGAAGATGGCTGAAAATCTTTATCAACCAGCTGATTTAACTTAACATATAATCTCCACTCTTAATGGAGAGTGTTTTTTATCATTACTTAAAGCCACCCACTATATACCTGGTGGGTAGACTTGTGTTTCATCCCTGCTAATTAGTAGTTGGATTAAATACTGGAACATTTCCTCTTCCAACCTTATTTTCTACATTGCTTGGATAATCGTGTTTAACCTTTGAACCTCGTATTTTAAGCAGATTGATTGCCCTCACACATGATTGCTCTCAGTAAGCTCAGCTATTCATCCTGGCAGTTACACATCGCTGTGAAGAATTGCATCTAGTGCGTGCCCACAGGTCCTTTGGTCTGAATGTGGTCTGGGTCTAAAGAGTGTGCCAATGATGGCCGGTTAGTCCATGACAGGTAAGAGTATTTTGAGCTACTATAAGCCTAAGACAGCGGCATATATCATTATGCTATGTGTTTTCCTCAATGACGGGTAATTATAGGAGTAATTTTTAGCTCCTATAAACCTAAGGCAGAGGCATACATCAATATGCTATGTATGATTTCCTCAATGACGGGTAATATAGGAGTGATATAAATGCCAACCTAAGCTAGACATGGTCGCCCGGCCACTCTAGACCCTAGATGGGATGAAATATTGTGCCCCGTCCAGATATTGGCATTGCCATCTTAAAAAATTAAGGGGGGAACTGTGCCCTTCCCCTAGGCCTAAGCAGGCCTGCAACCCATTTACCACTATAGACCAAACAACAGTAGGACCTAGGAGAGGCATTGCCTTGCCAGGCTCAGCGCCCTGGAGTCTGCTACCTAGCTAAGAAGAATGGACTGCCTGCTGAGCTAGTCTTGACACCTTCTGGACTACTATCTCCTCGACTAGCCCCTGGGCTGAACCGAGAAGAGACCCTGGGGGGCGGGGCTTCCCCTTTATATGTGAAAGCAAAATACTTTGTCTTGGCCCAATGTTTCTCTCGCCCTTCATTCTCGTTCATTCCCAGGCTTCCTCTCAGGAGAACCTGGTACCCGTAGCTGCAGGCGGCTACAATCTATAACCCTGATCAGACAGAGAAAAGTAATTCCTGTAGGGACTCCTGGATCTCAGTTGGAAGTAACTTCTAGACTATGGAGGAAGAACAATGAAAAGAGAACAAACAGGTAGGCAGTCTCACTCGACTAAATGGATAACTTTAGGGCCCACAGGAACTGAAGTGACTAGAATGTATGTGCCAGTGTATAAAAAGAGAAGGATGTTGGGAAAACACACAGACTTTATGGGGCTGGTAAAAAATAACTTCACAGGAATTAACAACTACCTGGAAGGTGTAAGTTAAACTGGTTCGAAGGATCACATGGAACTGAGAAGCTTTCAAGATGTCAAGAAGGCTTACAGACTATGTGAGGCTTTCAGCAGAGATCTCAAAAGGCAGAGAGGCTAAAGCAACCTCAGAGTTATGGCTATTTAGACTCCATCCAAAATAGATTAAAAATTTAAAAATAAGCCTCCAAACTATTATATTGATTCACAAATGATTTAAGGGCCAAAGATAAAAGTGTAATACTGTAAAGAAGCAGAAAAAATGCAGAATTCAACAATGCACAACAATGAGCATACAACCAGAATGGCCCATACCTAGCAAGAATTTACCAGACTTGCACAGAGGCAAAATGCCAGAGATGATGTAATCAGCAAACAAAGGCCTTAAAACAATCATGTAAAAACATTTGCCACTTATTATGAATAAAGTGAAATATTGCTATATTATAAATGTACAAATATATTTATGGTAAAGATTCACATGATGAGGGGAGAAAAAAGAAGGTTTTAAGCCATACTTCTTGGAATTTCTTTTTTTTTTCTTTTCTAGTTTTTCAAGACAGGGTTTCTCTGTGTAGCCCTGGCTGTCCTGGAACTCACTCTGTAAACCAGGCTGGCCTCGAACTCAAAAATCCACCTGCCTCTGCCTCCCAAGTGCTGGGATTAAAGCACGTGCACCACCACTGCCCAGCGGAATTTCTAGAAATAAAAACTAAGATATCTGGAAAAGGGCTTTATATCTGGAAGATATCTGGAAAAGGACAGCAATGGAAACACCACCACAGAAGGACAAAGAGTAGTGCACACAAAGACTCAGCAGTAAAAGTCACCCCAAATGCAGCACAATGGGGGAGAAGCTAACAAGCAGGACAGTGGGCATCATGAACTTCTGAAATAACAGGAGCTTAGAGTGGGAGAAGGTGAGCAAATGATTCTTAAATTAAAGAGAAGTCAACTTAGTCAAGCAGAGTAAAAAACCAAGGTGCACTACTATTCTGCTGATAACGATGGGGCATGGGGTAGGGAGGGAAGAGAGCCAGAAGGAGGAGGGAGGAGGGGAAGGGGGCAGAAGGAGAAGGCTTACCATGGCTTATGTCTCAGGAGCCATTTAAACAACAAAACCACCAAGTGGCATCTCTAAAATGCTTGGGGTGAGGAACCTATCAACTGAAAGTTGTTAAGGGGTGGGCATTGTTGTTATTTTTGTTGTAATAAAAGCTGAGACTATTACTACCAAGTGACAAGTGCTCAAAGAAATGCTAAGTAAGTTCTCTAAGCAGTACAGTAACCGTGAACATGCACGGAGGGCACTGTACGCCAGAGCTGACATATATGTACAGTCATAAAATCAGGTTTCTCATTTTAAAATTTACTTGTAAAATAGTTGCCATTGAAGTCAAGTGGCAACAACACACCATAGGTTTATAACAGAACTAGAAAGCAAGAGACAAGACAACAGTCCAATGCATGGGAGAGTCCAAAGAAAGGAACAGAGAACCATAAAGGTAGAGATAAACCAGTGTGTGTGTGTGTGTGTGTGTGTTTTGGGGTGGGGTGGGTAGCTAAAAACAGAATATTGAAGATACTCATTTACCAAAGGAAGGCATACAGGCCTGAGGGATGGCTAAATATAAAACAGGAAGGAGAAAAGATACCGATTACACAGAAAAATGCTCCCAAAAGGTCAAGAAAAATGTTATTTTTCAATATGAAAGTTTAATTAAAAAACAAAGTTACAAAAGTAGAAGGAACAGTAGAGAATTATACAGATCTACATAAGAAGGCAAAGAAGATGGTCTCTAACACAAACCACTCTGACAGTAACGAGTGAAAAGGCAGATTATGTTAGCAGAGATAGAGGTTAAGTGGGTGAATGTAGGAGCATAGGAAAGTTCTCTTTGTTTCTTGTCCAAAACAGCCAGGTGTGAAAGCTGGGGCAGAAATACTAGATGGGCATAAGTCCTGAATTAGGTCATATACCTGAAATCTCACATCCCATGGCGAACATTCTATTATTCCACAAACTCTTAGCAAGGCATTATTGTTTCCTGTATACTACATGGCCAATTAAACATAACGATTTAAATGACCTATGGATGAGGGCTACAGAAAAGAATAATCTAGTTCCGAGAGCTGTGTAAAGGAATGTTTCTTTTCAGATTCTTCTTGTAGCTGAGATGGTAAAGGCACTTGCTGTCAAGCTCAACTACGAGTGTTCAATCCTCAGTCTCCTACAGTAGAAGTAAAAAGTTGTGCTATTGAGCGCACAAGTGCCCGTGCGCACAGACACACACAGACAGACATACATACATACATACAGACAGACAGACACACACACACACACACACACACACACACACCCACACCACTAAGTAAATAAATAAAAGTCAGAAACAAAATTAGATTCTTAAGATTCAAGAGCATGGACAACAGTTACTTTCCAATTTGGGTGCTCCATCTCAACTTTAAAAAGTCAGAAATTACCTCGAATTTTGATGACTATTATTTCTAAGAGACTGATTTAAAATCCCTCTCTTAAACCAATCCCAGAGAGGATACTGGTGCTCAATCTGGCTTGTCTGACGGAAGAGCATTTGCCAGTTTTTCCTTTTATTTCTTTTTCTCTTTTAAACACAAATATCCTCGGAACTAACTGATATATTTAGAAACTGTAAATTTAACCAGTTGCTCACCCCACTCATCCAGGAACACATCAACAACAGAATCTAGTGCATTTGTAACAGATGAGGTAGTTGGTGGCTTCATAAACATTATAGTATACCATAAAACTAAATTACCTGGATAGATTACCACAAAAAGCAATAGAATTAAGAAAGGTACCACCATACTATGATACACATTTATATTACAGCCCAATCATGCAGCAAACTTGATCATCTTGAGCCTGTTTTTTTGTTTCTGCTTTTTGTAGATTAATAAAAATACTAGGGCTGGGAACAGTTCAAAAGTCCAGTTCTTACTTAGCATATATCAGACCCAGCATTAGATCCCCAACAACACCTCATTCTCCAACTGCCTTCTCTCTTTCTCTCTATTCCTGGCCCCATCCCACTCTTAATGAAGGATGACCACATACCCATCTTGAAGTCTACCATAAGGAATTTTCCTATGCTGATTTAGTTCTTTGGCCCAGACCTACTAGGCCAGCCTCAAACTTTACATTCTGAAACTCGCAAGCATGCATGCACACCAGCACGCATGCATCTGAAAGCTTTTTTTCATTTAACAAGTAAATAAACAAAAGTAAAAATATGACCAGGAGAAAGACCTTATCCCCAAGACAGAAGCAGTTTTAAACACATGAGAAACAGCCAAATTTTTACCTTTCTTTGGGTTCTACATGGGTTCCAAATGATCTCTTTGAAGTAGTTCAAAACAATAGCGTCATTATTATTTTTCAGACAAACTGCTGTCATTTACCCAGACAGTTATTGGATTAAAGTGAGAAAGAATAGCCCTGGCTTCCTGTTTCCTAAATCTTAGAGACATCTAGCCAGCTGCATGTGGAATCAGAAAGCATCAAGCAAGGACACAGGGAGAATGCTGACAGAGCAGAGATCAGAGGTGAAATAAGACACCAAAACTATGAAAATTAATGGAGAAGAACTAGACTCATTAGAAATGGCATTTGTTTTAAAAAATCTTCCCATTAGAAACATATAGGTCAGAGTGTTTGAATTTATGCTACAATGTGCTTCTATGTTGGTGATTTGAAAACTAACACTAAATAAATAGTAAGATACAAACAAGAAGTTAATCGGTGTGTGCTTTCGTGCCAATAATCTGAAATATGACACAGATGAAAAGAAGGACTACAAGAGTTGGAAATAAGAATCTGTTTGCCTATTGTGTAATTTAAAAGGTTGTATAAGATTACTTATATTGTTTTTATACTTTTGCTTATAGTAGTATATATATACTCTTGTACCAAGTACAGATAAGGCAATTAAAATTTTTTAATCAGACTCTGCAACTCACTTTAAGGTGCAAACATTTGCATTTCAAATGCAAAACATTATCACTTTACAAACTTCCAGTTGTAAATCACTTATGGTGGAAAACAGATATGTTCGTATAAATTACCTAACCAAAGGTCATTAGCAGAGAGTCACCTAGCGAAACAATGAAATGTTGACTTCCAAGAAAACTAGGACATAAAATGCTTGTAAAAGAAAATCTTGCGCTCTATGTCTTAGTTTTCATCTCTGGCTGTTAATGTTCTTAAAAGTAACTAGAATGTTTAGAATAAGCTCCTAAGAAACATTCATACGACTTCATCAGCTAGTCCTTGGGATAAGGGGAAGGCATAAAATGCTGTAACCCATAAACCAGAGGAAGGAAAACTACCAAGAGGGTCAAGAAACATTATGCTTTACAAATCAGCTTTAAGTTTCAAGTTTCCAAAGGAAACATTCCGAATTCCTGGAGGGGGATGGAGGTAAACAGGGATGCAGAAAACCTAGTACTTTCCCATTGAATTCTAACACTGTATTTCATCAGATTTTCATGCGTTTCCTCATCTATAATTTAAATTTGGAACCCTCATCTATAATTTAAATTTATTACTCAGCTTATTTGCAAATGTTAGTAGTGCTGTTAGTCTCGGAGTCAGGTTGGTATAAAAAAGGCAGACAATACAATTTTCTTTTAGTTCGGGGAGCACGCAAAGAGAACAAGGTTGGCGGGAGGCTGAGGCAGGAGCAGAAGCACGGTGCCCGCTTCGGTGGTCGCCTGGGCTCAGGGGTCACGAAACCACCTCTCCAAGGCGCAGGCTCCCCGACGACTGTGCCAGGACGGCCCGCGGCCCCGGATCACCAGGCGTCAGGCCGCGACCCGGAAGTGAAGTAGCGGCCGGAAGTGGCACCGCCTTCTCCCACACGCCCTCCGCCGTCGGGCCGGGGCCGTGGAGCCCAGCCCGCCCAGCCCGCCCAGTTACCCCTTCCCTGGCTAGGTACGCACCCGGGGTCGTTGCGCGGGCTTCTCTGTGGCTGGAGCCAGGGAACCGGGGCCCGCGGGCGAGCGGACGAGCAGGGAGAGGATGGCCGAGTGGAACCCTGCAGCCCGCGGGTCCCAAGGTCCGGCGTGGCGGCCTTAGCGTCTGACCCAGATAGCGGAGGCGCCGGGGGAGGAGCCGCTAAGGGCCCGGGGCTCCCGCCTCCTCCCGCTTCCTCCCGCTCGCGCTTCTCAGCCCGGGGCTCCGGGCCTGCTTGTCACGGCCGGCCGGGAGAGCTGGGCCCGGCAGAGCGCCCCGCAGGCCGGATCGGAGGCAGTCGTCCCCCTCCACCCGGTGCATCCGCTGGCCCATCACTACCACTGATGGCTTCCAGGTCTTCCCTTCTCCCTTAGCTAACCCCGGTCTATGGCACAACTTTTAAACCTTCCGTCAATCGAACGCAGACATCTTGCACTCGTCTCTGGTTTACCTGACTTCAACTCTCGTTGATTTTCAATGAACAAAATTCCCAGCCTCTTTGTCCCCTGCTGTTTCGAGTTGCTTTTAGTTCAAAACTAGTCTTCTTAGATGACTGGTTTGCCGAGCTTCACATTCTGCAGATCGTTCGTGTGATAAATCTGCGAAACTTAAAAACTGCTCACAAGTCCCTCTGTATGGCTCTCACTTGGAACATGGTTGGCTTAAACTTTTGACTTGTTGAGAAGAGCCTTAATTACTAGTCTCTACCAATTATATTGAATAGAATTAAAAATGGATGCATTCCTGCTGATAAAAACACAAGAACCAAACTGCTGTATAAAGAATCAGGTTGATTGATTACAATATACTATTATTTACTTAAGGGAATTAGAGAACTTTACAATTTTACATTATAGAATTTCTATTTTTTTTTTTTTAGTGTAAAAACAAGTTTATTAAAACCTAGCTACTGTCATTTTATTAAAAGCACAGCGTGCTGTAGCTGGAGGCAGGGCTCTGGTTAAGAGAGTACTGCTCTTGTAGAGGAACAAGCACCCCCTCATAGGGCCAGTCTCTAGTCATTATCCTCTAGAAAAACCACCCCTCGTCTCTCCATAAGCGGTGTTGTTTTCATACCGGAACACACTATACTTGGCCACTTGTGTGACACAAATCCACGGACTTTGATCTCTTTCCCTTGAGATGCTCCTCGACACATTCTCCTTGTTCCTAAGCATTCATGCATTAAATTTTTATGAAAGGATAAAGAGTTTAAGGCAATATAAAACTCCTTCTGCTGTCTTTCAGCATACTCTAGTGCCTACATAATTACTGCTTGCCTGTGCCTGCTTTGTTCCATGCTGAGTTAGTTAGTTCTAATTCCTTAATCACCTGTGACATTCATTGAGGGAAACAAACTGGTTTGAAGATAATTAAGTGTCCTGTCTGTTTCCTTGGCTTGGTATACTTTTCTTTTTGTTAGAAATTTGATAGGAATTTTATTGTAAAACTCAAGGATTGATAGCAGTCAACTATTATAACCCATATTCCATGATTTTTCCCGTTCACATATAAAATTTTTAAGCCTCCACTTCATTGTAAACAGTACCGAACTGTAACTATTTAAGCACAGTTATGAAGTCCCTAACTATTTCAAAGCAGCAAACCCACCTTCATTTCTCAGCTAGCTTGAAGAAAACATTTCGCAGAAAGGGAAAACATATGTTGAGTCTTATGCCCAGTTTTCTGGCTTTATTCTTTTAAAGATTTATTGATTTTTATTTTATGTTCATGGAATTTTTGCCTGCATGTCTGCTTGTGTGCAGTGTGTGTGCATTGACTACACAGGCTAGAAGAGGGGGTTGGCTCACCCGGAGCTGGATTTACAGGTGGTTGTGAGCTACCATGTGGATGCTGGGAATTGGGTCTGGGTCCTTTTGAGGAGCAGCCAATGCTCTTAACTGCTGAGCTATCTCTCAAGGACCTCTGACTTAATTCTTTAAATGTACTTTCTTATTCTGCCCTCTTAAAAATCTAGTGAGATAAATAACATTGCTGGTGATGACACTGAAATCTTCAAAGGGGAAAAAGTATGTCCAAGCCACACTATCAGGTCTTGGGTAAAATGAAACCAGTCTACGAAAAGCTTTCCTCTTCACCCCATGCAAGTCCTGCTGGATCTTGTTTGATCTTTGATCAAACACTAGACTCCTCCTACCTCAGCTGTTCTCAGCAGGTCTGTCATGATATGGTCTGTATTAATTGCCTACTTCAGCTATTTAGGGTTCAGCCATCACTGCTTTTGTTGGAAGAGGAACTGAACTCTTAGCTCTGAACACTTAGCTCATGAGGGGTGACCCTACAGGCTTAGCACTGTAAGGCACAGGATGTAAAATTGTCTTGCTCACCATGGTTAGAGTCCATTAAGAGTGAGGCATGGGGAAAAAAAAGAAAAAAAAAAGTAAAGTACCCAGTTAAATAGTTGTTTTAAAATTTTTTAGGGATCTCTGAAACACTAAGGAATTTCAAGAGAAAAATTCCAAAAAAGATAACTGGTTAAATTGGAACTTTAAGATAACAGGTTGTTAAATATGTACAAGGTTACAGTTCTTAAATATTTTCATACGGCTAATAGATGAATTAAAGAAATTATCATTTACTGAAATACAGCAAAATGATTGCCCTCTATTTCTGTAATGAAAATAATACAAAATAGCATTTTAAATGAGTGACAAGTTTCCAATGTACAAACATACATACACATATACATGTATACTTACTTACACTTACATATATACATTACTTAAGCAATCGAAAACCGAGTCAATTTGTTAAGAATATAACTACCTTATTAATATATTGAATTTTTATTAGAAACTTTCTATTTTCACATGGACAAATGCTTTTGTTCAATGAAAAAAGTTGTTAGAAAGCCCTAAACAATACCTTGCCTAAACGATACTAACCTTACTTGGTGGCAGTCAGTAGTTTTTCTAGGTTATTCTATGAAGTTTCTTCAGAAATTGCAGAAGAGTCTCTTAGTCATGTCCTTGCATGGATTCAGAGAACTGAAAAGGGGAGTTAAAGGAGATTCTAAGAAGAGTAACTCAGCCCCTCCATTCTTTCAACGGGAGAGAGCCTGTCGAAGGGTGTCCTTGACAGACAATCCGAGGTCAGTTCATCCTTTGGCCAGAATCAGAGACAGTTGGAGATTGATCAGACAAAGCCGTGTTAGCAGCACATGTGAATGAAAGTGTTTACTCACAGTAAACCAACAGAGGCTTTCATTACTAAGTCTTGATTAGTGACGAGGTTGTGCAACCTCCGCTGCAAAGCAGTTGGACCTCACAGTTTTCATAGCCGCCCCCCCCCCCCCCGCCCCCGGCCTCACTTTATGCAAAGAACCGTGATTCCCCTGGAGGAGCAGATTTTCTTCAAGAAATTGTTTAGGAGATGGGGGGGGGCATTGCAATATAAATCCATCGTTAGAACAGATTTACTGTCTAAGGTTACAATAGGGACTCATTAATTAACCAACCATTGTTAAAGCTTGCAGGAAAGAGAACAAGAAAGGCTACATATTAGGGGACGAGAAAGGACTGAATGCAGGCAATGGGCATAAGTTGTGAGAAAGGATGTAAAGCTGATTGTTTTTACATGGAGTTTCTGGTTTTGGTGGTGGATAAGTGCATAAAAATATGTTAGATAGTGAAACAGTAAAAGCTCAATGTCAGGATCCACAGAATCAGAATGACTATTGTAAGTGTATAGAAATGTATTGAGATGTACAGACTTTAGATCTGGTTAATATCAGTTGTGTAATTTTTTTTTTATTTTCAAGACATTTTTGAATAATAAAGTTAAAAAAGTTTTAATTTATAAAATTTTATTTCTAACATTAATATGCTTATTTGGACTTTCACCCAGAGATGTAAATATAGAAAAAGATGAAAACTGAAGCCAACTAGTGCAGCGACTTCAGAAGGAAGTCTGTCCCATAGATCCACAGTCCATGTGTATTCCAATGCAATACAATTGTAGTTTGTGTGTTTAGAAGGGGAGATATAAAACAAGTGATAGCCATTTTCCTAAATAAGCCCATACCATCCTTTACAATCTGTATGGTAACATGCAGCATGGTTTGGGGCTGTGTTCCATCTGAGCACTGATGTCAGGGAGTCACTCTCTGTGTGTGGTGGCCTTGGCAGTCCTTCCCTGCCAGCTGTGGTAGCAGCTGTTAACTGTCCAGTGGCCAAGGTAAAGAGAGACACACTTAGCATGTGTGGCATCTACTTACCAGCTAGTGCAGACCTATGTCTTCCTTGTACCAGCCACAGGCTCTACCAGGATTCCAGCAAAGAAACTCATTGTGCCAGATGGTGCTTTGACTTCCTCACATGTAGCAAAGCAGCCCTCAGTCCTCCTCAAAAATGAAAAGGAAGCCGTTCAGATAGAAACGCCTTCACACTTACCCTTTCACTTGTAAGCCTTTCACTTCCCCAGCTAAGTGCCAGGACGAACCTTTGTATACAGTAGATAACCAGCCAGCCACTCCTAGAGCAGGAATAACTCCCAGAGCAGGAAGATAATTTGGATATTTACATTTAGAAACATAGTGAGTCCTTATGAAGCAAGTGCATTTTAGACATTAAGATACTTTAGTATTTTCCTTTGCTAAATGTTTACAATTATAAAATAAAATATAACGATTTTTCTTGCACTTTAAGATGCAGAAATGATCAACACATACCATGCTACTATGGCTTAGGTCATCATGTCAACAGTATTGTACATCTAAGTGAAAACAGAAAATTCTGTTTAATTAAGACACTTCGCTACCACAAGTTATCAAAAATTTCCACTGGTTTTGCCTCCTCTCTTGAGCAATAACTTTGTTTAACATTCTTAACTATTAAAACTTGAAAAGCTTTCTCTCTCAGTCTTTATTCACTGCCCTCTCTCCCCACACCTCCCACAGAAACCACTAAAGCTGCTCTCAGCTGTGCAGGGCAAAGGCCTCCTCGTGTCCCAGGCAAGTGGCTTTGATCTTTTTGGAACAAAGTTTCTCAGTATCAGTGCTATTGACTTTTTGGGCCAGAGAATTACTATAGAATTCTATGTTTTAGGTGGTTTCTCAGCACTCCTGAATTCTGTACACCAATAGCACAAAGATCTGTTGATTAATGTGTAACATCATAGAACCAGAAACTTTAATTAACAACAAAAATAGTACCAACATGGACACAGTCTCCTAGAGAATTAAATTATGCTCAGGTAGGGTTGTTAAACAATGCCTTAACTTGAACAGAATATGCTAGAAGTTTTTCATTTTTTAAGTTTTAAATAATTTTATCAAACTCATTTTTATCCTAATTCTTGATCCTTGGTAATACTACACCTTGAATGAGTGAACCAATAGTGGGTAAAACGCCAGTCTTCAGATGGGGAAAGGATCTTCACCAACCCTACTCATGATAGAGGGCTTATGTACAAAATATAGAAAAAACTCAAGAAATTAGGCAGCGCCAGTTCATACATTCCAATTAAAAATGGGTTAGAGAGCTAAACAGGGAATTCTCAACAGAGGAATCTTGGATTGCTGAGAAGCACTTAAATGTTCAACGTCCTTAGTCATCAGGGAAATGCAAATCAAAATGACCCTGAGATTTCATCTTATTCCTGTCAGAATGGCTAAGATCAAAAACTCAAGTGAGAGCTCATGCTGATGAGGATGCAGAGCCAAGGGCTACACCTCTCCATCGCTGTCGGGAGTGCAAACTCATACAACCACTCTGGAAATCAGTTTGGCGATTTCTCAGAAAACTGGGCTCTACCTCAAGACCCATCTCTACCACTTCTGGGCATATACCCAAAAGATGCCCCACTATACTACAGGGACACTTGCTCAACTATGTTTATAGCAGCCTTATTTCTAATAGTCAGAAACTGGAAACAACCTAGATGTCCCTCAATTGCAGAATGGATTAAAAAAAAATGTGCATCTACACAGCGGAATACTACTCAGCTATTAAAAACCAAGACATAATGAATTTTGCAGGCAAATGGATGAACTTGAGAATATCATCCTGAGTGAGGTAACCCAGTCCCAAAAGGACATCCATGGTACATATTCATTTATAAGTGGATATTAGCCATAAAGTGCAGGATACCCAGGCTACACTCCACAGACCCAAAGAAGCTAAACAGAAAATTAAGGCCCAAGTGAGGATGCTTGAATCCCACTTAGAAGGGGGAATAAAATAGTCATAGGACAAAAATAGAGGGAGGAAACTGGGGTGGGAGAGGGAATGGGGAGGGGAAAGGGTTCAGGATCAGGTGTGGGGAGAGACAGGACAGAGGGACAGAGGGACAGAGGGCTAGGAGAATGAATGTGAATCTGCAGCTGGTAGGGATGGGAGTTGGGGGATATTTCCAGGATGTGCTGGAGACCTGGGATGGTGGAGGCTCTCAGAAGTCAATGGGGTGACCTTAGCTAAGATTCATAGTGGTGGGGATATGGAACTTGAAGAAGTAACCTTTTGTAGCCAGGCGGGAACCTCAGTGGAGTGATAAGGACACCGACCCACTCAAAAACTCTCGACCTCAAATTTATCCTGTCGACAATAAATGCAGGGACAAAGATGGAGCAGAGAATGGGAGCATGGCTAACCAATAATAACCTGCCCAACTTGAGAAGCATTCATGGGAAAGCAGCAATCCCTGAACTGTTAATGATACTCTCTTCTGCTTGCCGACAGGAGCCTAGTGTAACTGTCCTGAGAGGCTCCGCCCAGCAGCTGACTGAATGTAGCAGATGCAGAGACCCACAGCCAAACGTTAGATCTCTCCAATGTTTGGGGACTTTTGTGGAAGATTTGGCGGGAGGATTGAAGGCCCCAAAGGGAATAGGAACTCAACATAAAGACCAGCAGAGTCAACTATCCAGGACCCTTGGGGGGCTCTCAGAGACTGAACCACTAACCAAAGAGCATACATAGTTTGGACCTAGGGCTCCTGCACATGTATAGCAGATGTGCAGCTTGGTCTTCATGTATGTGTCTCAACAACTGAAGCAGGGCCTGTCCCTAAAGCTGTTGTCCATCTGTGGAATATGTTCCTTAACTGGGCTGCCTTGTCTAGCCTCAGTGGGAGAGGATGCTGCACCTAGCCCTGCAGAGACTTGATTTGCCAAGATGGCGGGATACTGAGGGGGGTGGTGCTACCACCCTCTCAGAGGGGAAGGGGGAGGGGGTTGCTCCTGTGTGATAGGGGGACCCAGAATGGGGGCAGTGATCAGAATGTAAAGTGAATAAATAAATAAATGGGAAAAAAGAAGTATCTATGTATCTAAACACACACACACACACACACACACACACACACACACACACACACATTGTCCAACGGGAGTGGGTAGAGTGGCTTTCAGAGGGGATGTGTTATATGATTTTGAAACATATACTTGTAGGAAAGCTGAAAAAGTAGAAATCACCTTCTAAAACTAAACAGAAGTTTGGACTTTACATTAGAACGAAACTAACTTTCTCACTAGATTTGCTATCTAGTGTTTGAACATTTCCCTGATTGATGTATTCTGTATTAAAAGCGCGTTAGCTTCACCACTGCTTTGCCGGCCTCCTAAATCTCTCAGATGGTGTTTGTAATTAAGGTGGCAAACTGAAAACATGGGGCGCTTGAGTGTACACAAAGCAGCTCTGAACTGGTTGTTGATTGCCAAGAACCATTGACCACCCTGCCTTGGGTTCTCAGTTCTGACACGGAGCTCAAGAATGTTCAGTTTAAAGACTCTCCAGTGGATGCTGCATGGTCCACCCTTTCAGAAGCCTCGAGTGTTTCTAGGTGGTAGTAACTGAAGAATTGTTTTTGTTTTTATTTATTTATTTATTTATTTATATTTCTTTAAAATACATTTCAGATTTTATCCCCTCACCCCATTCCCCCACCACCCAGGAACCCCCATCCCATCCCCCTCCTGCCTCCACAAGGGTGTATCCCCACCAACCCCTCCCCCCTACCCTCGAATTCCTCCCCTATCGGTGTTCAGCCTGTAACTGAAGAATTTTAAGTGAAACAGACCAGATATCATCATCATCATCATCATCATCATCATCATCATCATCATCATCATCATCAGTAAGAATTACTGTGGGCCTGTTTATATATTTTTAGTCTTTTATGAGAAGTGGACTTAAAATGCAATATTGAGAGAAATAAATAAAATCTTATTTTGGAATTTTGCCAATGAGAATGCTCCAGGGTTTGAGGTTCTCCCTAGTGCTTACAAGGAAATTTAATCTCATGGAAAAATATTAAACACTGGGACCAGGTGAGAAATTGAAGAGGTGCTGTGGTGATTTAATCCATCCATGATGTTCATTTAATTTCTGATATTCAAGGTAGCAAGCTCAGTCAGTGGGAGAACAGAGAGGAAAAACAGTGCCAGTTGCATTTTGATGAACAGAATGAGAAGTTAATTTTTAGTTTCATCACTGTACATTGTTTATATAACTTAGAAGACAAAAACTTAAAACATTATTATTAAAGAATGAGAATGTTGCCTTTCATTAATAAATAATTGCCTATAGAGGTGCCAAGTTGGTTTGGAAATGCCCTTTACTTTTGACCTTACTGATGCTAAAGTACTTTGATTATCCTCCAGTATTGATTTAAGTTACTTCCAAATTAGGTTTTTTCCCAGTTCTTTTCTGGGAGTCACTGTTTGTTTATATCTCTGCTGTAAGATTCTGTAGTGTGTTTATAAGTTCATGCACTTTGAAAGGATCTAGGAAGATCACTTATTTCAAACATTTTAAGATGATATTTGGAGTATAGGGTTCTACAAACAGCAAAAGGTTTTGCAGGGGGTGGAAGAGCTTGTGAACTCTTTAATGAAACTGGAGGGGGAAACATGTCCTGCTTGTCCGCAGTGAGAGAGAACATTTGCAGTTTCGAGTGGCTTGTAGCAGCTGGCAGTAAATTTGCAGGTTCAAATAGGGCACTTTTTGGCCTTGGCCAAACACTTGGGCAAATAGGACTTACTAAAGTAGTGTCTCAATTTCTAACAGTTATCCCCCTCAAGAGTAAGAACCTCTTAGAGCATATCTTGAGAATAGAAGAATGATAGAATTTAGCAGTGTTTAAACCTATTTCGTAATGAATTAAAATATTAAAGGTCCACACTCATTGTATGAGTTGCTGGGAAAACATTCTACTCAAAGGAAATGTACCTCTTTGCTGTTTGCTTATCCAGAATGCCAGAAAATGAGTGTTCTCTGGAGGTTATCAGGTAGAGTATTGAAGTAAATCACATTGGGAATAATTTTTGAGAATTGTGGTAGAAAGAAACAAAATGTAGAGAATAATTACATAAGGAGTACAGATGCTATTTACATGTACAATTACAATCTCTAAGAACACAGAATACTAAAGAAGCCGTTTATTTAATATGTCGTGGTACAACAGCATGATGAATACTCAGGGTCAGAATTAGAAGGAATACACGAAGAGGAAGGGAAACAAAGGGAAATGGTCGGCTCATGAACCTCAGAAAGAACAAAGATCCAAATGGGATTGTTCTTGTTTCTCCTGGGATTGGTGATAGGTTCCTTAGCTGAAAACAAGAAATACTATGTAACCTCTACTGTAAATGGGAGAGACACGTCCTCACTGTGCATGTGAAGAGGCAAGGCTCCACTTTTCACCTTGGTTCTGGGTCCTCTTCAGGAATAAGTAACCCCTGGAAGAGTGCAGGCTGGTAAAGTGGCTGGGTGCTTCACCAAGTCCCCATACCCAAAGGCCTTGAGGATGGGTGGGACATTTCCAAGAGAATCACCAATAACTCACAACAGCCCGAGATAGGGCTTCTTCATCTCCAATTGAGGGCAACCTGAATTAAGGATCTTTATTAAGCTCCAAATAGGCCATTCAGTCTAGGAAGTGTTCTGGCTCCTCAGCAATAGCAAAATCAAGTAGGGAGTAATATTCCCAAGAAATACTAAAGATGTTGCCCAGGCAGTGGTAGATGTGATGGAAAGCTGCAGACAGTCTGAGCACCGTTACGGCGAAGCAGAAAAGGCATGCCCATCACAAAACGGTAGTATTTTGTCCTAGTGGGATGTAATTGAGATTGAAACTACCCAAGGAAGCCATTTTTGACTGTGCCCATATAGGCAGGGTCACTTGTACGTTTCACTTACCTATGCCCAGGCTACAATGATTCTATGGATTGAATTGGCTGCAACGACTAAGAAAGGGGACCCTTAATGACAACTTTCCCCACAAGTTGGGCCAGTGGAGGGAACATCACAACCAATCAGAAAGAGGGCACACAGCCTCATGAGGAGGCCTTATTTTTACCCTCTTATGTGTTCTGATGGCAGAAAACAGGAAGGAGGAGTGTAGGCTAAGAGAATGTGATTGGAGAAAGACAGCAAGTCCTGTCTACTATAGGCCGAGGACAACTACTAAGTGCAGGCTGAAGCAGTGACAGCTACGTTTCCACACAGTGTTGGAAGACCAAGGACCTACTCTGCAGTAGAAAAGAGAATTCAGTGGAGCATAGCTTGTGGACATTTAGGGAAATAAGTTCACTCAGTATGTACATGTGGGTACATAAGTATCAGAAGAACCTATTCAGTTAGCCACCCTGGGAGACAGGCACCTTTAGGGCCACACTCCTGTGTTGCTACATCTTCAAACTGTTTTTCATCTTTAACTCACCTTTTGTTTTTCAATCTAAGCATGTTTACATTCTTGTTCCTCACGTCAGTGTTTTAAACATGTACATCATGATGTTGAGATCAGCATGCCATAATATGTAGCTATGTTTTTTTCTTAAATTATAGCTTAAAACTGAGCATGCTTAAGAATGTACTTCTTAAGTCCACTGGAATGGCCAGCCCTTGTACGAATATGAGTTGGATCCCTGAATAAAACCCCCACGCTGCTTCTGTGCAAAGAGGGCATCATTTTGGAAACAGTTCCTGCAGTTCCCTTTTGTGGTGTAGGCAATAAACCCGTCTCTGCACTTGGGCTGGGCTTCTATGGTTGTGCACCTGCTAATGTGACCCCACTGTGTTCATTTGCACCTCTGAGCTACTAAGAAGTCACTGCATGAGCTGACTTTTCCTCGTCTTGATTTGGTACCTGATAAAACCTTAATGTCTTTGTTTTCATCCTATGGGATTACTGCTAGTCCTTTGTATAGGAGGAACCAATGGACTCTCATTCAAACTTAATATAATTCAGTATCAATTACTCACCTTAATGATCCTTAGACACTCCAATGCTAATATTCTAATAACTGAAGGAAATATGAGAGACATTGCTCAGTAGACATTCTCTGATAAGTAGTATTTGAATCAACTATTCGCTAGAGGAATTGGCAAATTAAATTACTTTATCTTTTACAATGTAATAGCTTTAGTGAGCAAGCTCTGGGGGTAGCTTCCATTTCTATGAGGTCCAGCATTACTGAAGATTGAAGACAACCTTATTTGCATTCTAATTAAAGTCATTTCATTAACAATTCAACATTGAAATACTTAGAAGCGCAGAGGTTTATTAAGAATGTCTTGTCCTTTCTAGACTGTCTCACTCACCAGAAGTAAGATATGGTTTGTGATACACATGGTTGTATATTTCCCACTAATATACAGGTATGCATGTGTGTTACATGTACCATACAAAACATGCATAATAATTAATGTGTCATATGTAATTTCATGTTTGCCTTTTTTGATAAGTCATAAGTATTTTGTTGTGAGATGTCTAACTAGCCTCTGAACTAATAGATATCTAGGCTTACTTCATTATTTTCTATGAAAATATTATTCAGTGCAAGTGTATTATGAGATAGTGTGATGGTTAATATTGCCAACTCCAAAGGATCTGGATAAACCCAATGAGGGATTATTTATAATCAAGTGAACCTCTGGGCAGGCTTCTAAGGGATAATCTTGAGTAGGTTCATTTAGGTTGGAAGACCCGCCCTGAAGAAGATAGGCACCAGGCCCTGGCCTTGAGTCCTGACCTGGACTGTGTAAAAGTAGAGTTCTAGCTGGACATGATTCTTCACTTTTCTCAGTTTCTTGGCTACAGAAGTTATGTGACCAGTTGTCTCCTTACATACTTACCAGCCTGACTCCCCTGCCATAATGGACTGCACCCTCGAACTGAGTGCTAAAATAAACCCTTTCCTTTAGATTGCTGGTGTCAAGGCTTTTAAAAAAAAATCAGAGCAACAAGAAAAATAAATGGGAAATGAAATCATGCCCTGTCCAGGGACAGATTTGAAGCATGAGGCATCTATAGTTTTATGAACTGGTTCCATGATCACAGCCAATTCATGATTTCTATAAACAACTCAAAAAAGAACATCCATTTCAAACAAGAATACTGTGCAGGCCCAAAGATCTGCTGCTTCCCTTGCTAAGTGACTGAACACCAATTATTTAGCAGGCACAACATTGTCCTAGCTGCGATCTGTCCTACCTGCAGATAAGGTTTAGTGAGAGAAACAATTGTAGAGTTTCTGCCTCCTCCTGACAGTGTGTAGCACAAAGCATAATTCTCCAAACCATCCCGCCACAAATTAAATCCCATGTTGTGTTCAATCCAGTGTCTCTTCCAGGTGATATATTTGAAGCTGGAATTCCTGGGTTAAAAGAATAAATGAACAAAAGGGATAACATTGCCTTCCAAGTGCAACTGAAAACTGCTCAACAGTTTCCTATTTGGTGGCTAGCCTTTGGTTATGGTTATAATGTATTGCCTTTGTTGTAATGATCACATTGACTTCAATGACCTGGCCTCCTCCTCTTCCTTTCCTCTTGCTTGCTTGTTTGTTTGCTTGAGATGGTCTCACTATGTAGCTCAGAATGACCTTGAATCCAAGACCCTTTTGTCTCAGCTTCCCAAGTTCAATGGCTTGGTGTTACACCGTGCTTGGCTCAAACCAAGCACTTTAAAAAGCAATTCCATAAATAATCTTTTAGAATCTTCACAAGCAGCCTGGTTAATCCTCACAGCAATCCTGTAATATAAATTATGTAACTCATATTTTAATCAATTAAAATGAAACTGGAAACTGAACCCAGGGTCTTGTACATGACAAGCGAGTACTCTGCTGACTGAGATGTATCCCCTAGCCTACCTTTTCCATTTTGGAGATTAACAACTGAAGTGATTAGAGAGATGCAGTTTGTACAGTCATGTGGCCAGAAAGTACTGGAGGTGATATTTGAAAAAACTGGCTCCAGAGCCCTTGCTTGTAAACACTCCACCATGGTGTCTCATTACCACATTCGAGATGTTCAAGGTTTACATGCCAAAAAAAAAAAAAAAAAAAAAAAAAAAGATAAAAACCCTATTCACAGGCATAAAAGAAGGCTGGACTAATGAAAAGTCACACTGTGCTCTTACACACAAAGATGTACTGTTTTAAAGATACTGTGTTTGCATAAACGAATTCACAAGATTTCTACCCAAACCAGATCCTTTTCAGACTTGATTTTAATATTCAAGTAGAATAATAAACATGCAAGAGTAATCAGGAAGTGTCTGAATAATAATAAGATCAATTACCTCTCCTGGTTATTAAATTTTACTATAAAATAGTCTAACAGCACAGAGCCAGTGTGGGGAATCACAAAATTAATGGCAAAGACAAAAGCTCAATAGAGAGCCAGGTACACACAGCATTTAGTAACCAAGGAGAAATAGACATTAGTCAGGAGACCATGATGATGATACAATCGATTAGCTTTATAAGAAAACCTATTGCCTGCTTACAGTCCCCAAGAATCCCAAATGAATAAAAAAAACTATAAAAAGTTATATCATCTATTTTAGGAAAAAAATTTATTGTATATGGTTTTCCTCAACTAATAAAAATTTCAAGGTTTGTCTTTCTCATGGCATATATTAGTATCTCAGTACTCTATTTTTTATGCTGTAGATACAGTAGATTTTATTTATTCATTTATTAGTTGATGAACATTTGGGTTGTCTCTACTTTTTTGAGTCACAAATAAAGCTACAAATTTCATTTTTACTTTAATGAACTTTTTTTCATGACATTTTGTTTTTATTTTAAAGCACTATTTAAAGAAAAACACTATTAAGCTACAAGTTATATACCTTAAAACTCAGCCACTTAAGTTTAAAAGTAAAAAATTTTATTAAATTTATAGAGTTGGGGCTGGCAAGGTAGCTCAGTGAGTAGAGGCTCTTACTACCACATCTTATGGCCTGAGTTCAATTCCTGGTTTCCACATGTAAAAAAGAGAGAGCTGATTCCCACAAGTTGTCCTCTGACCTCACATGCATGTTGTGTGTGGCACGTGTATGCCTCACCCCTGATAAATAAATAAGCTTAATACACATCGAACAAATAAATTAATAGAGTTTTATAACAATCAAGACAACTCTTCATAGGTGAACTGTCATTCTTTGTTACTAGAAAGGTAAACCACTCAGCCATTATGGAAAACAGTATGGAGCTAGAAATACAACTACCATGTGATCTAGCAATCTCCCTACTATGTGCATATTCAAAGGACAGGACACAAGTCCGAAGGGGTGCTCTACTCTGTGTTTACTGCAGCAATTCCCCAACATAACCAGGATATGGGGTCAGTATTGGTGTCTGTGGATGGGCGAGTGACTCAAGAGAAATAAAGAGGCATATGTAGACAGCACAATATTATTCAGCCAGAAAAAGAGTCAAACCCTGACATCATTATCAACAGATGACCCTAGACTATTTATTATGTTAGATGAAATAAATCAGGCTCAGCAAGACAAACACTGCAGTGCTCCCTTAAAACAGTTGACCTCAGAGAAGTGCCACCTAGAAAATTGATTACTAGAGGCTGGGAGGGGTGAGGCAATGATGGAGAAAACCCAAGTAATGGATACAGGGGTGCAGCTGGCCAGGAGTGGTAACTTTTAAAGTTCTACAGCAGAGTAGTTAAATGGATTAGTACAGGATTTTGAGTGTTCCCAACTCAAAAAAAAAAAAAAAAAAAAAAAAAAAGACAAATATTTGAAATGACTGTTATAGTTCAAATTTAAAATTACCCGCCTCAAGCCTATGTTTAAGTCCTTGCTCCTGGGCTGGTGGCTGTTAGGACGCTGTGGAGCCTTTGAGAAGTGGGGCATAGCTGGCCTATAGGGGAGGCCTTTGATGATTCAGCCTGCTCCTGGCCCTTCCTTGCTCCCTCAGCTGCCTGGTTCATGCTGTGTGAACTGGTGTCCACCATGTACTCCCACCGTCATGAACTCTGCCTTGCCTGCCGTGAAGGACTGAAATCCCCGTGAAACCATGAGCTGCGGCTTCACTTTCCTTCCAGAATGTCTTACTGTGAGATATTTAGTCACTATACTGGTTAGTTTGGTATCAACCTGACACACAACCTAGAGTCATCAGCAAGGAGGGAGTCTCGGTGGAGAAAATAGCTCCCTAAGATCTGGCTGTAAGGCATTTTCAAAATTAGTGATTAGTAGGGGAGGGCGCTGCCCACTGTGGGTGGTGTCATCCCTGGACTGGTGGTTCTGAGCTCTTTAAGAAAGTAGACTGAGCAAGCCACATAAGCAGCACCCCTCTGTGGCCTCTGCATCAACTCCTGCCTCCAGGTTCCTTCTATCTATGAACTTCTTCCCTTAGTTCTTCAGATGGTGAACTGTTACATGGAAGTGTGAGCAAAGTGAACTCTTTCCTCCCCAAGTTGCCTTTGGTCAGGGTGTTTCATCACAGCAATAGTAATCTTAACTAAGATACTCACAGTGACTCAAAAATAAGTCACACATTGATGGGTATGCAAATTACCCTTATGAGATCATTACAGGATGTGTTGAAATGTCACACAGCACTGAACTAAACATATGATGCATTAATTGAAAAATGTTAACATTCTCAACAGGCATTCTTTTTTATGCAGTTTTTTTAAAAAAGTTTAAACATTATTGCTTTCCCCATCAAAAAAAAAAAAAAAAAAAAAAAAAAACACCAAAAAAAAAAAAACAAAAAAACCAACTGTTAATATTTTTCTTCCCTGAGACAGAGAATGGCTCAGACCAGAAAAGAAAAAAAAATGTGTGGAGAAGTACAGCCAAGGTCTATAACTCACTGAACTCTTTTCTGGACTTTAAGATGTGGAATATCTTGCCCTGGTCCTTGGGGACATTCTTTCTTACTTACTTTTTACATTGTATTTATCTCAGCTCTCTGAGGATTAATTTATCTTGTGCTAGGTGAAAGAAGACTAATTATGTATTATTTCAAGTTTAATGAACTGAGAAGAGAAAAAGAAAATGTAGTGGGTGGGGGAACTTAAGTTGAGCTGAAATTTTGCCTCTCAATGATTTATGTCTAATTAGTGTCACACTATAGGCATGTCCCCTGCCTCATGCTTTGCTACCTCTAGGGATGACAAGGAAATTCCTGCCTGTGGAACATTCCAGGCAAATCACACACTGCACTGTGATGAACCCTGACCCCAATGCCTGTGTTTGCTCCTTCCTGCCTGAGAGCTAGAACTTAACTTGGCATAAACCATTCCTGTTCTAAAAACTAAAATTTTTCTTTAACTTCGTATAGGACTTCAGAATAGCAGGCTATCTTTTGAAATCACAAAATAGGATATTAATTTTCTTTTCTTTAACAACATAAAGTTTTGAACTTTATGAAGATTACTAAAATAAATGTATCAGTTGTATGGGATGGAAAAATGAAGACACTTGATATATTATTTAAATCTACCTTATGAAAGCACTGCGAAGCCTTCCCCCAACTTGCCAAGAGAGATCTGGGATCTCTCCTGTCTTTTTCCCTGTGGTAGTGCCCTGACTCACTGAAGGCTGTGGCCTCTGTGACAGATGTGTCCAGCATTCTCTCACATCCCTCTTATCTTCCTGTCCCTGGACTTCCTCTGCTGCTCATCCGCTGCGTGCTTGTCTCTTTCGTTTGGCCCCCATATAAGGGAAGCTCTTGAGAACAAGCCCTCTGTCTCCTCAGTGTGTTCTCCACACTTTTACTTATGTTGTGCATGACAACTATGGAGTAATTACTTGTTGAATAAATTAACAAAACCAAACAAAATCCCTTGTGGTTTTAACATCTCTGGATATGTTTGCAGTTTCAATAAACCTTAGGTGTGATTCTTAACCCAGTGAAAGTTTCCCCCTTGCCCCTAAGGACATCTCACAATTTGTAGAGTATATAAGTTGTCAAAACAGAAGAGGTCTACTAATATTAGCAAGTAGAGGTCAGGTATGCTGCTGAACAAATTCTGATGTCTAGGGCAGCCATTGTACAGCCATGGATTGTCTAGCCTAAAATGTTGGTGATTGTGCCAATATCAAGAAAATACATTCTAGCATCTTAAAGGGAGATGAGGTAACATAACTGCTGAAATTTATTTTAATCTCTTATTTTAAGTCATCCTCACATTTAGAGTCATATTGTTATGGTTTGAATGTCCCCCAAATACTCATGGTTTGCATGCTTAGCGCTCAGCTGGTGACACACTTTTGGGGGTAGTGGACATCTTAACAGGTGGGATGTAGCTGGGGAAAGTGGTTATTAGGGGCATGTAATCTTGGGATACTCTCCCTGTGTCTGTCTGTAGTCCACCATCAAGTGAAGAAGCTTCTAGAACACAGCCCTGCAATCATGATGTTCTGCCTTACCATATACCCAGAACCAACAAAGGCAAAGACTGAACAGACCGGTGAAATGATGGGCCAAACAAATCCTCCCCTTCTTAAACTTTTTTTTTTTTGTCAGACATCTTCCTATGCTGATGAGAAAGATTTGAAAAGCCATATATATATTCTACTGAATACCATGCATCACAATACTTTCTGATTTTTTTAGTGAAAAATTTTATATGACATCATATGATTTCTGGGACCTTCAGGGAGTACAGTGATAAAGAGTGATGCACATGATTTAAACAAGTTTGTTGCTGATCTAATGACCTGTGGTTGTACACCATTTACCTAAGCTGCATTCAACTATCCACCAAACACCTACTGTGTACTTACCATAGTACCTCAGATCTCTGACGGAGACTGTGATGTCTGCTGAGATATATATATATATATATATATATATATATATATATATATATATGTTATACACGTGTATATATATGTATGTATATATACACATACACATATATACATATATTATATATGTATATATACACATACATATATGCATATATACATACATATACATATGTATGTATATATTTAAATATATATATATATATTTAAAACACAAAGAATTTTTTTTACCACATGTTCTTTCATGTTTGTTTTAACAGAACATCTTTTCTCCTGCATCTGCTTCAGCTAAACATTCTTTCATGTGTTTGCCCCAACCCATCTGACTGACTTTCCAAAGAACCCTGAAGTTTCCACTTCAGTGCTATTTCCTTTTCCTCTCTGTGCTCCCCAATCCAGTGGGAGGGACACTGGCAGCTACCGCATTATGTCACTGGTCTGCTGTGGAGTCACCTGTTGCCACGCCTCTCTGGATATTGTGGACTATATTTATGATCTCTAGAACAAACAACTTTAAAAAATAAACAACCTCTGTCTGTCCAGGTGATCAGTTAATCTATTTGAACTGATGCGTACAGGGACTTTGGTGATACCTACCCATAAGATGGTATGTTTTTTTTTTTTGCCAGAAATCCTCCTGCTATACAATAATCTCATGAGGTTTAGGGCATCATGAAGCTCAGTTTATAGTGATCCAGTAGTAGTCTTCTGGGAAGCACAAAATAACATATCTTCTAGAGTCAGCCGTGTGACTCAGTTTCTATAATCTCGTTGTTCTAGTCCTTTGCTCTACAGGCTTCTGACTAGGAAGTGGGGGAGTTCAGCTTTAAGGCCTCCATGTTCTGTACTGTCTGATTAGCTGCTAACTCCAACCCCATCTTAATAGTTGAGACCCCAAATTAAGTCAGGAAAGGGTATTTCAGATCTTATAGGAATGCCTGTCATACCCATGTGAGTATCAGTAAAGACCTGTATTTAAATCTCTGACAATGTGGCACTTATATAAACTTTGTTGGCCAATCTTCACCAGGGTATGGCCCATGTCACTGGGCTGGAGCCAGCAACAGAGGAGATTTTTAGATTCCTAGAGATTAGTAACAGCACAGAGAGCACAGGTTTCGAAATCTGATCAGTTCTATAAAGTTCTTTGTTACAGAACACCCGTCTACAAATTTAGTACAATCAGTGTTGGCTTAGATGGCAGAAATCATGTAATTTCTTACTGGCTTTTTTGTAGATTGGGGAAGGAGAAGGGTTTCTGACCGAAGTCACCTATGCATCTGGTTCTTATTGACACCCGTAGGATAAGGCCCAGGCAATACCTTTTGGTGTATACGTTGGATAAGGAAGATGAGATTGATTGAAATGAATGTAACATGACTGAACCAGGAGATTTAGTTGCCCATTTGACTGTTGCATCTATTCTCTTATTTCCTTATGTGTCCCTGCTTCTTGGCACCTTCAATGGACTATTGCTGTTGCATCTGGTACATGTATTGCTTTCAATGAGGCTAGAACCGGAGGCCTACCTCTAATGGAAGTGTTGTTAATATTAAGGCAATGTCTCTCTCATCAGATTGTGGCAGTGTATACAATACCAGGATGACATACTTAGGGTTGGTATATATTATGTACCATTTCCCCTGGCTAAGTTTCAAAGCATGAGTTAAGATTATTAACTCAACCAACTGTTTGAAGGTTTATTTGGGGGGCGGGCAGAGATTAGGTCTCTAGTATGTTCTTAAGGGAGACAGCTCGTTTCCCCCCCCCCCCCCGTTTTCACATAGGAATGGCCACTAGTGAGACAAATACATTTGATTTATCAAAGAAAAACTTATCTTGAAGGTCTTCTCTACTATAATGAACTAAATTAATAACGTGAAGGTGATTGTGAGTGGGCTTCCCCAGAGTGTCCGATGAGCTTTGTACATGATTCTTTGGGGTGGGAAAGCGAGTATCAGTGTTGATGTTAGACTATCAACATAAAGATAGTTCAGCATTGTCGAGTAACAAGACTTGGTAAAATAAAAGAAGAGCAGCTCTAACCGGTGGATCCTTTGGGCTGTAGCAGGGGTTATTTAGAGTGAAGAACAAACAAGCAAAGGAGAGCCCAGAATTAATTCAGGAGGTTCTTCCATAATGGCTATTGTCCTTGTGCAACTCAGCCATTCTTGGGCCACCAGGTCAGGCTGTTTTGATAATTATCAAAAACAGGTTAATAATGGGCTTGACCCAAAGCCTGCGTGAGGACTTCCAGGGCTGCATCCTGATGTTTAGTAACATACAATTTAGAAAGCATGTTTGGTGTGGTAGCTCTGAAGTCAGAGCCTGGAGTCAAGAGGGCTCTGTTGGTTTTGTTCCCAGAAAAGGAAAATTTTGTCACTACAAACAGAGGCTTAGCCATAAGGCCGTATCTTGGAATGTAAAGTCAACATTAACCCATTTGTTCCAAAAAAAAAAAAACCTGGTCATAGGAATCTCACTGATGCTGTAAGCAGTCAGAAGCCAATGCTGTGGAATACACACATGGTGCTCGGTGTTGGAAGGGTCCACAGAACTTGAATTTGATCAGCCAGAGAATTGTATGCCCCAGAGTTAAGATGAATCCCAGATAAAACATCTTTGGGTTAACAATTGGGCCTTGGGTTTAGATAGTAAATTATTCACTATTAGATGGAGAATGTAAAGCCTGTTTTACATGATTTAGGACTTTCTTAAACAAATGAGATCAACTACATATTGCAAAAAGATTGCATTTTCTAAAGTTAAGTTATTTAGATCTCTGGATAAGGCCTATCTGAAAATATAAGTCTGTCTCTAAACCTTGGGGTAAGAAGAGTTCAGCCTTTCTTCACTGGCCCATTGAAAGGCGGGGAAATTGAGATTCAGGGGCTACTGGGATACAAAAATGTCATCTAGTCATCATAAGATCTGGAGCCGTGAATCATTGTGAGATGGAACTGATGTAGGACCATATAAATATAAGGGGTCAATCATTGGATGTATGAAACCAGCTGCTTTGTTTATAACATGGAAGTCTTGCACCAACTGATGGCCTCTGTTAGACATTTTGATGGCCATCACTGGGGCATTACAAGGTGATTGGTAAAGAGCTAAAACCCGTAACAGAAGGACTTACTGCCCAAGGCTCAGGATGAAGAACATACTATTTAAAATTAGAAAAACATATAAATATTTTAGTTTAATGGTTTCTGGGGTGACTGTGACTGTCCTGTTGACATGTCTGTAGCTTGTACCTGGAGATTAATTACCTGAGTCATTGCTGTTTCCTTCGAGAGAGGTGCCATCATCATTATGGTGGGATAATTTAGCAAACTGAAGGTAGTGTAGGCTCTGGGTTTGTTAATAGGTCTCTGCCTAATAGAGGGAATAGACATTCAGGCATCACTAGGAAAGCACAGATGATATGTAAACTACCCCATAGTTGACACAAAGGCAGCATGAAACATTTGGTCATAGGAATCTCACTGATGCTGTCACCAGTCAAAAGCCAATGCTCTGCAATACACACATGGTGAACACAGTTGGGGGCCCCACTATCAAGGGAAAGAGTAGATATAGCCCTACTTGTAACTTGCAGATTTACCCGAGGCTCTGTCCCATTGATGGTGGTCGTTGAGTTGGAGACCAACTGGAACCATGGACTTCCTCTTTCCAGAGACAATATTTGGGGCTCTGGTCTAGGAGTCCTTTGACTGTCAGAGTACACAGTCCTCCTCTGTCCTGTTTTTACCACATTCAGTGAAAGGAT
Source organism: Arvicanthis niloticus (assembly GCF_011762505.2). Taxonomy (NCBI): domain Eukaryota; kingdom Metazoa; phylum Chordata; class Mammalia; order Rodentia; family Muridae; genus Arvicanthis; species Arvicanthis niloticus. The sequence goes on along the minus strand of NC_047668.1, from coordinate 65,079,593 downwards.
TTCTTGGGAAATGTTTGATACTTGGGCAATCTCTCTTCTGTGACTCATCTACCAAAAATATGGCATTTGTCTATCAGTTCCTTTTCTCCAGAATTAGCAGCCTCCAATGGGAATCTTGGGCCATCCCATAAGGCTACTTCATCTCATTTTATTTTCTGTCTTTTTGGTCCTTTTAGCCTCTATTTGTTTTCTGTTCCTTCTGTACACCCTGGCTGCAGAAAACATTACTTTCTATATCTAGTAGGTCATCAGTAGGAGGAGTCTTGGACCCCAGTGACAGTTTCTGTAATTTCTTCATGGTATCAGGGCAGATTGCGTGGGAAATGTGCTACAGGGCTGGATTTTCCCCCAAGGGAGGTGGGAACAATTAAATATACTTTTGAATAGGTTCTCTGAGGCACTGTAAAGTGGCAGTCTGACTTTTTTCTTAGGCCTTTGATCAATGGCTGTCAGTTTGGCATGATTTACTACTTTTACTTTAGTGCTTTTAAAGTCCCTCAAGCATAGGCCACTCCTATATAGGGTATTGTATTTCCCTATCAGGGGATATGCTGGTACTGTTGGGAATATTTAGGATTTATAGTGTGTGTGTGTGTGTGTGTGTGTGTGTGTGTGTGTATTATATAGACCCAAGTCATACCCTTGCTCTCAGTATTGGTATCTGCCCTGTAATAGCAATGACATCCTTCCAAAATAGCTGACGATTCTGTGAGGGATGTAAAAAAACCTAAAACTCTTCATATTTCTCAGAATCATCAGAGAAACCATGTGAGTCCTACTTGATTTGCTTACATTCTTGAATAATGGCTGTTGGGCTCGGTAGCTTCAAGTTCTATTAACTTCTTGAAGGAGTCGTGTCCAGTGTTGTAAAGGAATATGGAGATGCTGGGCCTAACTCATAGCAATGGCCGAAGATGCCACTTCTGTCTTATCAGGAGGGGGATCAGAGAAGGCAAAATCTCTTAAATGAGGAATTCTATCTCATTTATGAGAACTGTTGTTACTTGATCTAATTTCTGGGCTTTCTCTTAAGGCAAAGAAAGTTTGGAGTTAGGGTATTACTAACTATTTGCCCAGTCATTCACACAATAAATCTAGTTTTAACTGACAGTTCCTTTTCTAGGCCAACCCTTTTGTCCTGCACTGAAGTCACATGGTTTATTTCTAAAGTTAGGGATAAAATCTGTCCCCAGCACAAAGAATACACCAAGAGGTAAATCAGGAAGAATTGAAGGGAGGAGTTATTCATATAGAAGAGGAAGACTATAAGGAGCCTGTAGAAAATCTGTCATTTTTTTGAGCCTTACGAAATCACCTTGGAATGAGCCCTGCTCACTCTCCAGGCTAGATAGCAAGAGCAGCATGCATTGCCTTCTCTGGTGGGAGCCAAGCTCTACAGTACAGGAACGATCACCTCCTTTTGGTATTATTCATGATTCTTTCCTACAAGGATATGGAGAGGTTGAAGTGACTGTCGGGAGGGTACTGAGGAGAAGGAGCTGCACGCAGATTGTACTCAACACGTACTGAAGGTTAGCTGTCATGGGGGATCTCCAAGTTCTCCTTCTGGTACACCATGCAAAACAAGTGGCTCAAAACAAAGGAAGCCCCTATTAGGGTCTGGCATCCCCTCCTCAGTCCTATGTAGAAAATGAACTTATTTCACCATATGACAGTAGTGGATCAAATCAGAAGCCAGAGATGCACAGGAATACATATATTGTGTAGCTAAAAGGTGGACAAAATGGTTAAGGTAAATAACAACATGCAGCCTTCCAATTAGGTCTTATACTGGTAGTCAAATTGGAAGAAGCCACAACAATGTATATTTGAAAAAGACCACATAAGCTTAGTTATCTTTTCCTTAAAACTGTATCCCAGTTAGTACAGAGAGAGCAGACGGCAAAGTATAAGTTGAGCAAGAACAAGTGACCCAAGACATGTAGTCACAATAACTAGGAGAGTGGGAGTGACCCCACAGCCTGGGAGTGTGCATATCTCAAGGGAGCTCCTGATTATAGAGGAAGAGGATACTAAGCTCTCAACACAGGAAGGGGTCTATACCCTCTCATGGTGAAGATGAAGGGACCCAATAGAGCTAAATAGAAACACCAATGATGTCACCAGGATCCAGTCCTTGTGACCTCTGTAAAAGAATTTGTGTGACACACAAACAATGTACAGAGCGGAAGATAAATGCAGTCTATTGCAGAGCAAAGGAGCACACATTCTTAAGAGGTGAAAAGAGACTCTGACCAGAGAGACCATTGCCTTAGTCTATATCCCCATAGGCTGTGTTCTATTATCTCTAGATATAATAACTTCACATTAGAGTCGTTGTCCATTTTGGGTGATTTAAATATGTCTGATGGAAATGACTTTTTCAAGACTATCTCAGCAATGCATATCATAAAATGATTTCTCATTGTTCCTCATCAGATAGCCTCCTGATCTATAATAAATAATCTTATGCAGCTTAGGGCTTTATGGAGTCCTGTTTAGAAAGTTATCCATTAGCAGTCTTCCTGGCAGTCTGGGGTTCACATCTCCTCCCAGAGGCAGAAATACAACCCAGGCCACATTCTTCTGAGTAATTAAAATCTTGTCATTCCAGTCCTTTGTTCTGTAGCCTGCTGACTATGATGGAAAGAATCCAGTTCAAACTCCCTAAGCCCATTAGTTTCAAGCTAGTTGTCTAAAAATGTTGGGAGGAACAGGCTTCTTAAGAAGCTCATGGCCAAAGGTTGATGGTGAAGAAGCTCCGTGTGCCTGTTAAGCTCGTTTGGCTGCATGCTCTCAAGATGGATGATCCCTGAACATTTTTTGCCTGGGGGAGAAAATAAAAAAATAGTGATATATCAACAAGGAATATTTTCAATGAATTAAAACAAAGGAGTAGTTTTTAAAAAAAAGGCAAGATGGGTTGGGGAGGTGGTTCTGTAGGTGAAGTTGTGCCTATGCAAACAGGAGTACCTGAGTTTTATCCCTAACACCTATGTTTAATGTTAAGTTAAAATGTAGAACACTGACCATGGCGACATGTGCCTATAACCTGAGCACTGAGATGCTAGAAGAGGCAGATGCATCCCGGGGCTTGCTGGCCAGGTAGTCTAGCCACATGGGCAAGCTCCAAGGTCAGTGAGAGATGCTAAGTGAAGGAGAGTATCAACCTTTGACTTCCACATGCACACACATGCACCTACACACACACACACACACACACACACATGCACCTACACACACATGCACCTACACACACACACACACACACACTCACACACTCACACACACACACTCACACACAGACACTCACACGTGTGCAGACACACACACTCACACACACAGAGGGGGGAGGGAGGAAGGGGGAGCCATTGGCATTTGTTCATGATACTATTAAAGGGCAGATTGTTTCCTTCTCTATATTCTCTTTGTTGGCCTTTTGTCTAGTACTTGTTTTACTCAAACAACAGGGTCCCCCCCCCCCGAGTGTGGGGCCAGTTGTCAAGAAAGAGAAGATGCCTCAGAAAATACCATAACATTTATGCCTCTAACACTTTGGTCAGAAGTAGAACATCTAGCCATTTATAGCACAAAAGAAGCTCAAGAACCAGGCATCTGGCTTTCTGACCTCAAGGGGCACAATGTTGTGCCAGGAAGCATTAATCCCCAAAGACCACCAAGGAGCTGATTCCTATGTAATTGCATTAGAGTTTCTTTATTTAAACTGTAAATTGGGCCACACCATCATCTCTGACTCAGGAAACAGAATCCGCCCCCCCTCCCCCAGCCCAGTTTTAGGCAAGTGTTTATAGAGGCAATAATGGGGTATCTAGCCTGGTACACATCTGATTGGGGGGTGCATTATGACCTTTAACATAATTGGCTGGTGCTGGGAGCCAAACCATAAACTTAACATCTGCTTTCCTCCTGATGGGTGGTTTTTAGGGAGTGAAGTCTCAGGGTCAGGCTTGTAACTGGGAGGTGCAGATTTGTTGGGGAATATCCTGGAAACTGGCGCTAGGTGTCAGTGTGTTAGTTAACTCGGGTTCAACCTTAGGTCCAGTTCTCTAAAATGGACTCTGAACCCAAAAGATTTGGTCTCTCAACAAAATGAGCAAGGCAGCTTGGGATGGATTGGGTTAATTAGCCAACATCTGCCACACTAACCAAATGGGAGTTGGCAACCCCAAGTGGGATGAGCAAGATCCATCCAGATGAAGATCTCTAAAATAAACAATAGTGAATTGAAAGTATACAAAGAATGTGTTGTTGTATGATAACATCTGTCAACTTTCATTGTTGCGTGAAATTAAAAAAAAAAAAAAGCATGCTACCACCTTCCCAGTAGCTCAGCCCACATCCCGGCTTAGCTCCAGATCGAAAGCAACCGTCCCTCAACCCAGGAATTGGGAGGGGTTGTCTGCACTCCACCGGTTGGTTCTCTTTTGGTTTTTCTTTTATTCCTCCTGACTAGCCACCATCAACTTCTCTGTCTTCTCTTTTTCTCCTACCCACCTTAGCTCCATGAAAGAAAAACACTAGACTACTTTATTATTTTAAAACTTCCCAGATAACACAACTTCTGGGCACAGAAACCTCTAGCCCTAGACTTACCAGCTAACCTATATCAGCCATCCCAGGGTGGCAGAGGTGGCCCAGTTCTGGTTGCCCTAAGACCTTGCATGGTTGTTGTGTCCTTCTCGTTCCAAAGCCTGGTCCAAAGATGCTCCTCTCACCCTGCATCTGTTCTTCCTCCTCCTGGGACAGAAGTCCCCCCTTTATCCTTTTGCCCAGCAATTGGCTTCTGTCTTCTTTATTGACCAAATCAAGTACCAATTAAGGAAACAGACTTTAGTATGATCTCCTCCTTCTACATTTCATGCTATATTTTAACACATTAATAGCAACTTCATCAAGAGACCCTCTTGCACTGAGTGCCAGGAATATCAACCTAACTTTTAGTTTCAGTCTAATGCTTATTTTTTATGTATTGACTATCTAGATGGAAAAATTCAAACAAGATATTTTATTTTATACTCTTTGAAGTAGAAATTCTCATCCAGTTTGTGGTTTGTGTTAAAACGTGTGGCTTGAGGAGCCTTTTAGCTGGGTCACAGAAGTGAGTTAGTGGAGGGGGGTGGGTAGTAAGCAGGTGAGAGAGCTTCCAGAGCACAGAGCCTCAGGGTTAGGATACAAAGGATTCTTGATAATCTTGTGGGGAAAGACACTGGGGCATAGCTGCTTTTTTTTTTTTTTTTTTTTTTTTTTTTTTTTTTTTTTTTTTTTTTTTTTAGAACTATTTATTTATTTTATGTATGTGAGTACACTGTAGCTGTCTTCAGACACCAGAAGAGGGCTTCAGATCCCATTACAGATGGTTGTGAGTCACCATGTGGTTGCTGGGAATTGAACTCAGGACCTCTGGAAGAGCAGTCAGTGCTCTTTTAACCACTGAGCCATCTCTCCAGCCCATAGCTGCTTTTTTGAATAAGGTAATTCGATTTTTAAAATCTCCAAAGTCAGAGCATTTAAAGTTGATTATGTGTTTTTGCCCCATGCATATGTTGAAGTTCTTTAATTTTTTAAATATTTTTATTTGTGTATATGAGTGTATCATTGCTATCTTCAGACATACTAGAAGAGGGCCTGTAATACAAGATGAGCCTTTAGGAACAGTATTCAGCTACTAATATCTACAGCATCACTGTATATCTTTATCTATTTTTTAAGCGAATGTAATGGTGAACCCTAAATCTTTGCAACCGAATAATGGAGGATATTAAACAGCCATTAGAAATAGCTCAGGGGTTTGCAGGTTTGCAGCCCTCTCTCTGTTGGTGTGATGGTTTGTATATGCTCTGCCTAGGGAGTGGCACTATTAGAAGGTGTGGCCATGCTGGAGTAGGTGTGTCACTGTGGGTGTGGGCTTTAAGACCCTCATCCTAGCTGCCTGCAAGCCAGTATTCTCCTGGAAGCCTTCAGATGAAGATGCAGAACTCTCAGCTCCTCCTCCTCATGCCTGCCTGGATGCTGCCATGTTCTGGCCTTGATGATAATGGACTGAACCTCTGAACCTGTAAGCCAGCCCCAATTAAATGTTGTCCTTGTAAGAGTTGCCTTGGCCATGGTGTCTGTCCACAGCAGTAAAACCCTAACTAAGACAGTTGGGTCCACAGTCTGGGTCTCTTTTTGCCCTACTTTCTGTTCTGCCCTGAGAGTGAGTTGAGAGCTCTTCAGGAGGCTTCACACCATGCTGTGTGCTCCTCAGCTTCCCTTGACTCAGGGGGATTTCTGCCCACCAGGCCTTACTTCTGTTCCTCATTTTAGGCTCACATTCTGGTTTCAACTGCTCATGTTTGTGGTCAGTACTGTGGCCTTCAGTTTCAAGGTCTAGACATGTATTCCTTTTTTTGTCCCAACCGCATGCACGTTCTGGTTTCTAGCCCTTTCTGCCCGTCTGTAGAACAATGTTCCTCTACTCTATCCACAGGGGCTGAGGGGAACCTTTGGCCGTTCTTTTACCTGGATAGGGTATTCAGGACTTTCCCAGACAAATTGGCCCTGTCCATGAATATATGGCGATGTAATTAAGCACAATAACAAGGAACTTCCTGAGCAGAGCTCTTATAAAATCTGAAACTCCTTTTTACAAAGTTATATGGAAGTTGTGATTACTATGCTGCTTCTAACAGTGCAGGAGCTATTTGATCTCTCCCTAGATGAGGAAACAAAGTAAAAGATAAGATAATATTGCCTTGAGAAAAGATATTTGCTCTCAGTGCTTTACTGTGTAGCTAGTTACACTAGCCTTGAGAATTTGATTCAGGGCTGAGTCTATGTTGATTTGAGGGGTAGCCTGTGAGCTTTCCATGGAAAACACTTATTCCTAAATAAAACTCTGATACTATTTATCTCTCCAGTCTCCAAATGGTCAGTTAACCATGTCTTGATACTAAAGCCTCTTTTCTTTATAAAGCGTGGGGGAAGGGGGCAGCCGATAGCGTCTCAGTTTCTAAGTGTTCTTTCATGCAAGTTAAAAGCAAGTGTTGTATGATGATGGTCCATGCATTTAAGCATACTTCCCTTTGAAATGTAATATTTCAGTTAACGGGAAGCTTTAGGAGGAGAAAAACCTGTTAAAAGCTTCAGACTAAGTAGACTTCACAGAGTGTATTTGAACATCAAAGGCACTGGGAGTTGGGAAGTGATTCAGAGAGTCCCTGAACTGTAGGACAAAGTAGAGAGAACACTTGAAGGTCTGCAGTCAGGCTTTTGATTTATCTGGGTATGGTCAGGCAGGAAGTTCCTAGCAGAGTGTAGTTGGCAGTTCCTGATTGATTAAGTTTGAGGTTTGTTATACTGTTTGCATGAAACTGGGTTTTGTTTGCTCAGGAAAGAACACAAGGCACAGGACCAACCCAGGCAAAAAACCTCTGCTCACTGTTTTAACAGTAAACAATGTTATTGGAGGGGGAAGATGGCAGGAATTGTTTCTGTTCTCTTGTCCTGATGGAAGATAATGGTAGGAAGACAAATTGCTGGTTAGGCCTCTGAAAATGACTCATTTTGTGTCTTTAAGCAAGTCGCTTACAGGGTTTGTGTATTAAACAAGTAAGGTTTACTGATGGGTAAGGAAGATGGTATTATCTGAATGACTGGAGACCTTCTCAAAGAAACAGTGACACCAAATGACTAAATCTGGTCAGCAGGGTATTAATCCTTCAGAGCAGGTCATCCAGCCCAGGTCTCTCAGTTGGCAGATAGAAAACATCCAGAACATAATTTTTACCGAGGTCATCTGGCCAGGAGAAGCAGATCTGAGCCCATAACTCAGGCTGTCCGATTGTCAGACAAGAGGTTTTTATTTTGCAGTTAAGTGTAAAGGGACAGTGCGAAAATGAAATTATAAAATGGGGTGTGCATGGGAGGAAGGGGCGGACAGTAGGGAACGAGCATGTCCAACATGGTCCTGGTTTCAGAGCAGGCTCTATCTTAGGGCTTTATATCTTTGCAGCACTTGAGTTTTACCTGATTAAGAGTCCTCCCTGCAGGGGAGCCAAAGGACAGGACCAGATCAAATAAGAAAGCCTGGGCTCAGGTGGCTGGTCAGGCCATAGGTATTGGTTCAGACAGAAAAGGAGAGGAGCTAGTGGAGAGACAGTATTTGTAGATGGTGGATCCAGAAGGGGAGGCAGCATCTAAACTGTGGGGTCTGCCTAGGCGGAGAGCCAAGCAGCAGGAGGTTTGGAGCAGATGGGGGTCTGGGGGTCTGCTATCTGTGATGTTATCATTGCCAGAAGGAAGCAAGCACGCTTCCAGAAAAGAAGCTAGGCTAACAAGCTTGGAACTTTGACAAAAACAACAATTTAATGGGTTCTAGGTGGCACATTTTGGCATCTAGCCAAGCTAATCAAGTCCTCAGAGACAACCCAAACCAGCCAGACCACTTACTCCAGGACAGACGTGCTCCTTTGCTCCTCCTTTCCCTGTGGGTAGTAAAACTGGCCACAAGAGGGTAGTAGGGCGCCATGAATTTTACCAGGCTGACTCCTGCTAAGGGCTGAGCACTCTGGAGGGGTGCAGAGGAGAAAGGTAGATGATTCTCTAGCTCTGTCCTGATCACTTGAATTCTCCAGGGTGTATGGGGTCTGGAGTCTGAGCTTTTAACATATGATATGAGAACAGTTTTCCCTAGAGAATGCAAAATCTTTTTATACTGAGATGACTAATAACTACCTCTTAATGTGTTTTATTGGGGGAATAGGTCAGGTATTAGTGGTTATTGAAAGCACATGGTGATTTCAAGGAATAAAAATAACCTAGCTGAGCAAACACCTCTTAGGTCAAATGACAGAGTGTCAGCAGCTCTGAGAGCCCTTACCCCATTTCCTGTCTCCTCCGAAGGTAACGCCAATCCTAACGTCTCATGAGAATCACCCCTTCTTTCTCTTTGCAAAGTGAACACCTCTACTATTCTATTTTAAGACACATTACTTAACTCAGAGTAACTGAATTTTGATAAATATTTCTTTTAATTTACAGTATCTTTGTGAGACTCATCCACGCATGGAAACCTGTTTGTGGTCTGTTGTCTTCTTCTAATAAACCTGCATATTTTATCTCTTTTGTTGATAGACATTTGGGAAATTCCCAACTTTTGCCTCCACCCACCCCTGTTCCTACTTTCCTGGTAGGAAAAATGCTACCATAAACAATTTAAACTTTTTTTTTTGTATAGAATTGAGTTTACTTAGGACATTGAGAGGGGAATTCAGAGTTCAGAGGGTAGTAGAAACAGAGAAAGGCTTGGGGAAGAGAGAGAAAGAGACAGAGAGAGAGAGAGAGAGAGAGAGAGAGAGAGAGAGAGAGAGAGAGAGAGAAGAGGCCAGCAGTGAGCATGTGGAGAGAGGGGGAGGGGAATGGGGCAAGAGAAGGTAAGAAGCTGAAACAAGAGAACTGCCTTGTTTGCACCTAAGTGCAATCTTGCACCTAAGTGTTGCTTTTGGCTGGGGAGAGGTGATAAGCACTAATCTTTTAAAAAGAGAATGATAAATTTGACAATATCAAACTTTGGGGAACCTCCCTGGAGACAGCCAGCACTGGAGACTGAAGCAGGGCAGGGTCTATGGATGCGAGACAAGCTCGTCACCACTCACTACATCTAACCGCATCCCCAGACCACAAAACCATTCTTTTTAAAGAATCTGGGAAGGCAACCCATTCACTGGAATATTTGCAATATGTTTAATTGATGAAGGACCAGCATACAGAATATATAAAGAACCAGGAATCAATAGGAAAAAATAGGAGAAGTAAGTAATCATGTTAGCTCACAAACAAGGAAAGCTAGACAACCACTATAACTATTAAATGACGCCAATCTCATTTCTCTGCAGGGAAATGCAAGTTAAAGTCATAAGGATACCAGCATCTACCTTACAGACTGGATACAACTGAGAATCAGCCAATACCAAATATTGTTGAGATTCTGGAATAACAGAAACTTACTCATTGCAAACTTGATACAAGCACTTCAAGAAAGTCTAACTACTCATCTCAAGAATAGGATAGAGAAAACATTGGTACCTCAGAGTCCCATCGTCTACAGCTAAAGTGGGTCTAGGGAGTGGGGTATGTGTGGAATTCACAGGAACCAGCAGGCACTGCCTATGGGTTGCTGTCCATCACCAAGACTAGTGGAAGAAAAGCTAGACACAGTGCAGAGGGTAGGGCCATCCCTATGGGATCTCACCTTCTCACAGAGCTTCAAAGAACAATAGCCCTGGTTCCACCATCTTGAATCCTGTCAGGGTTCCTCTTCTGGCACTGTCTAGCAGAAACACACAAGACAGGGGCTCTAGAGAAGGTGGTTTCTATGGTATTGGTTTCCTGTGACTGCAGTAACAAATCACACACACTTAATGGCTTAAAATGCAGCTTTATTACTTTTGCAGTGCATAAGGTCAGATGACTGAAGTGGTGAGTGCCGGCTAAAATGCAGGTGTTGGCAGAAGTAGCCTCTCTCTAGAAGCATTGTGGGAGAGCCTATCTCCTTGCTTGATCAGTTTCCAGGTGCTGTCTGAGTTCTTGGCTCAGGCTACTCCACCATCTAACTATATCACTTCAGCTCTCTGTCTTCTGTTGTCCTCTCTCCTGTCTGAGTCTGAGTTTCCTGACCCCCTGTTAGGAGGTCTCTTATGATTGTATGAGGCCCACCTGGATAATTCATCTCAGAATTATTAATGAATTGCATTTGCTGAATTCCTTTTACCATGTAAGGCAATGTAGACATGGGTTCTAGAGACTAGAGTATGGGCATGTTACAGGGCCTATTTTTCAGTCTACTGTCTTCTGCAAGTCTAAGGGGACAGCCACCCAGGGAAGCCATTTTCTCCCACCGGATTGTAGCAGTTTTTCAATGTGCTTTCATGGGTCTTTCATGGGTACATGAAGTGTATGATCCCCTCCTTTCAGGCATGAGTTTTGTTCATAATGTACAGCTTCTAAGATGTTTCTAGGCTTTATTTTTTTCTCTCAAGTTCTTCTGTTGCTGCTGCTTGGTCTCATTCAACTCAGTTCTGAGGGAGTGGAAATTTCATTTTACATAGAGTTTTACTCAGGGTCTTCTTCCCCTTCATGGCCCTGCTTATTAAACTAATTTTCCTCTCTCTCTCTCTCTCTCTCTCTCTCTCTCTCTCTCTCTCTCTCTCTCTCTTTTCTTCTCCTTTTTTATGACCTGGGAAGATGAAATGAGACTATACTATACATGTATGTCATTGCCAAAGAATAAAGAATATAAAATCAAACTGTTAGCACCACATATTTGAAATTTGAATGCTTTATTTTCTTGTTTTGAACCAATGGCTTGAGCAATATATATATGTATATATATGTATATATATATATATACATATATATATGTATACACATATATATACGTATATATACATATATATATATATACGTATATATATGTATATTGAAGTTAGGAAACATAATAAAGATTAATGAAGATCTTTCAAAAAGACCTTTTCTGAGAATACATTTTCTTGAAAGTCTTTCCCCAAATCATTCCCTAAATTATAACTTACCATAAAATTTCAAAGCCAAGTATTTATACTCCTAGAAATAAATTGGAATATAAGGATGATATAGTGATATAGCCAGGACATTCCTCAGTTATGGTGAGTAATGAAATTGCTTGCTTAGTGTTGAGATGTTTTCTTAGTTGGAATATTAGTTACAAATACCTTATTCGGAGACTCTCAGAGTGGTCGGATCTCTGACTACCCTTTGAGTGTCCGGTGTCTGGCTCAACTTCATTCCAAAAAGACTTCAGACTATCAACCACATTAAAGGAATCCCATGGACCACCCACCTCTAAGCTTCTGCTTGCCACCTCCCACCCCCAACTCCTGCCACCATTTGAAGTGTTTGCCTAGTATGTGGCCATCTTTGTGGTTGCAACTTTCAAGTATCTATTTCTGTTTTCTTTTGTGGAAAGAAAATTTGAATTTCAAGTAGAAAATATACTTTGAACAAAACTTACCCATTGCATTTGGGCAACAGACCACAGACCACCTGGAGAGCCTTCAAAGACCAAAATTTCAAAAACTGTCATTTGGAGCAGAACGGGAACCATGGTGAGTTGAGAAGGAGGGAAAAGATGCCTGATACAGTCTCCTCCCAAGAACTGCCTTAAGTGATTAACTGTGGGACCTTGATGTCAGTGAGACATGCTTGCCATTCAGGGATATGGGAACTCCCTGATGAGATGGCATTTTACCCCTTCTTGTATTCATAGATGCTGTTTTGTTTCCCCTTGAACAGGATAAACCTAAGCACCTTGTGAGTTTCTATGGCTTTTCAGTCACCTCTCGAATTAATGACATCACAGAGTCTTGAGAGATCTTGAGCCATTCATTGCACCCGACATTTGCCACCTCATGTCTTCTTTCTTTCTTCCATCCTTCAGTCCTAACCTGCTTCACCAGATAATAACCCCGAATCCTGATTCCCGCTCCTTGCATTCTGCACACTTGGTCTCAGGCCACATCACCCATCCAGAGACACCAGTGACCTTTTGAGTCTTTCCCCAACAAGTATGAGACCCTTATTAGAAATAATCTATCCGAGAGTGTTGGCAGACAGAAAAAGTTTACAAACAAGCCTAGAGACATGAATCTACACTCAAATCCCCAGTCAGTTTAATGCTGAAGGAATTTCCCTCCATCACACCATCCTCTAAGGAGTTCAGCAAGCATTCTGTGATCTATGCCTCTCTGTGTGTGGCAGAGCAAGATGCTTCCTCTCTTTTACTTTCTTTTCCAGTCCTAGGACTTTCCTTTTCTCTGTTGACTAAATGTTTTACTCTAACTGTTCTTTCTTGTTATAGGCATATATTCAAAAGAAAATTTTCCGCTGCTGGGGTTTCAGTTTGTTTTTAACCTGTTGTCAAAGAAGAAAAGAACTGGATGTATCTGTTGGGTTTTCATTCAGAGAGACCAATAGGTTTCTATGACAAAAGTAAAATGGATTCTCATCATTGCGAGTAGACATGTGTTTTATGGGCCAATCAGCAGGCTCCTGGAATTTTGGATTTTCTTTTAACTTCCATCTTCAGTCTAGCACACCTGCCACCTTCTTGCCTCAGAATGTATGGGAGTCATTAAGCTTCACAAGGCTGCTTCCAGTTAAGTCAAGCAAAACAGAACACTGTCTTTAGTCAAAGGACACTAAGATACAACATAATTTAGTTGGTCATGTGGACTTAAAGTGTGAGCATCTGTCTTCTAAAGGAGTGTGGGCTTGTTAGAGAATTTCTCTGAGTTTTCCCCATTTTTTTTTTTTTTTTTTGTACAGTGCATACACTACCCATTGCTTGGCACAGGGCCATTGTGAGAATCAGATCTGATTGTGCATGATGCAGACCCTTGGAGACTGCAAGACATCTGGCAAAGTTAGGACATCAAACCAGCACAGAGCTGAGAATGCAAGTGCTAAATGGGATGTGGAGGGAAAGACAAGTCTTGAGATCATTTGTGTGGTGTTGAGTTTCAAATCCTTCTGTTTTTGGTTTGTGATACAATAATGGATATAGCCTGGGTCAGCTGGATAACATAGAACTTAGTCCCCTGAAGGAAGGTCTCACTACCCACGAGATATTTCAGAGTAATCTGGTTTGCTTTCCAGATTGTGATCTCCAAGCTTCTCCCCGTGGGCTGTATCTTCTCTCTCTTTCCCAGGCCTTGCTTTCCCAGGCAGTATTCCAGTGCTATGTAGATACGCAATTTGGACAGCCATGCTGGCTAATTCAGATCTCAGGAAATATTTATCTTTAATGATCTATATATTCTTGTTGTGTACTCTGAGGCAGAAGATTTCAAGATTTAGTTAAGAGCTCAGCAAGGGTGGCCATGCTGGTGTCTTAGCTGAGGTGTAGGCCTGGGTTGGCGCTAACGTTCTCTGCTGGGTTGGGACTTAAATCTTCTACCTACTAGATTGTGGAGCAATCCGAGTGGAACAGAGGGGCAGGACCAGTGAACAGAAGTAGAGAAGAAGAGATTAGAGACGAGTCTTTAGGAGGCTTGAGGCTATTTGCTAATTTAGTACTTCAGTGTTCGTATTGGAGTGTATTTCTGAAGGTACACAGGCCTAATGAAGCCTTGTATTGGATTTCCAAACACTTTCTCTTGTAATTCACATCAACTAAACTTTATTAGTCAGCTTCCGTGGGCACATAGTCCTGGAGTGTACAGCAGGTACAGAGAACCAGGGAGCTTCTGACCATAAGCAGGCAGAAATTAACAAAGATATTGCCTGAGGGAATCCAGGAAATCCAAAGAACAAAGTGGAAGCATGGTGGGTCAAGGAACACCTCAGACTGGCATGGATATAGTATGAGCTGGATACAGCATGTTCCTGTGACACAGTACATGCCTCTGTAGGTTGGAAATAACAATAAACCAAAGTAGCACTGAAGGACACTGTGAATAGGAGTAAGGGAATACATTTTCTAACTTTTCTCAAAAGTGGATCTTACATTAAAGCTGAAAAGGTAATATTTTTCAGTAAAGACACAACCATGAAGTGGGATGAAGAGCATCTCAGAAAGGCAGAGCTCCAGGAACACTGACTGGGAGCCACTGATAAAAAGGGCTGTTGATAACCAGCTTAGGACAGTTAGTTCATTCCAGGATTCCCAATGCAAGATTTCAGATTCATGGGAGCCCTGAAAGGGTCTTTGGTTTATGCCTAATTAAATAAAACTTAGGACAACTATGCTGTTGTTAATGAGCAGAACCAATGGGGCCAATTTACACATTTCACAAAAGTTAACTGTATGGCAAACTAAATCAGAACCAGGATCTACTTTATTAATTTACTATGAGGAATCATGTTCTGTGGTCTGAAAACATTCAAGGTTTGAATTATCAACATTCTCTGTTTGGAAGGACATAATCAGAAAGAATTAACAGGGCATGAGAATTTTTTTTTTTTTAAATTGGGGTGTAGAGATGACTCAGCAGCTAAGAACATTTGCCTGGTTTTCTGGAGCACAAGAGTGTGGAATGAATTATAGCCATCTCTAACTCAGTTACAGAGAATCACACCACACACACACACACACACACACACACACACACACACACACGCACATGCATAAATAAAAATTAAAAGTAAATCTTTAAAAAATTCAAATCTTTAAAAAGCACAACAGACTAAAATATTGCAGTATTTTATTTTCTAGGTCAACAGACTCCAAACTCTGTTTATCATGAATTTCAACTAACAAAGTACAGGGAGCCCAGGTCCCCTAATATTAATATTCTCACATATGAACCATGTATGCTCACTAGTATTTCAAATAGTAAATATTTATAAAATTCAATTTAAAATTGAAGAGTCTACTAATGTCTTCTCTTGTTACAATGGAATATACAAATTATCATCTGCAGACAGACACTGATTGAGTCTGTTCCTCTGCATTTCCTATGTGTGAATCTTTGATGGGAAAAACTCAAAGCACATTGTAATATGAAATGCAGAAGGCAGGCAACAGCTTTCTTCCACTGTGCTTATTAACATTACTGAACACTTCACACATGACTGTTGTCATCTCAAACTGTAGAGACATGTGATTGCATGCTACAAGTCTGTTTGTCCTTTCATGTTAATACTGTTGAAAATATTTGTGATCATTGAAAGTACCAAAGGCATCCAACAGACGAGAAGATAGCTAGCATCTACAGGTGCTGGGACTGAGGTCTCTTCTTAGAGAAACCTTTGGGTTCACTTTACAGTTCAAGCATCCTTGGCTGATACTTTTCTCAGTAACAGACGTGCCTCACCAACTTGTAAGATGTGTACGAGAACCTATTTTGTTTCTTTGCAATCATTTCCATTTTCAGCATCTGATTAACATCATTCATATTCAGTGAACATCAGCCATCAGCCACAACAACCAAAAGGACACAGAACATATATTTCTGTTTAGCAACTGAATAGTACATTGGATTCTAGGAAATGTGCACTTTCTATGCTATCCAGAGCTTGGTATTTTTTTGAATTAGAAATATAAGATTGAGTTCTTAAAACAAGCAAACAAACAACAAAACAAGGGAAGCTTACTTCACTGGTTATCAATTAAGATTAAAATAGGCAATGTAGATTTAACTTTTTAAATATAGTTTTTAACAGCTGTTTTTCAACTTCTGTTTATTTTGTTCTATTTTATTATTTCAAGACAGAGTCCAGCTATGTGACCCAGGCTGGCTTTGAATTTGTGAGCCTCTTGTCTCAGTCTCCCCAGTGTGGGTATTATATGCTACCATTTGGCTTAAGAAAAAAAGTCAATCTGATTTAAAAAGGATTGAACCAAGAGGCCCATTCGCTGCTATGAGGTTCAGGCAAGCGTGCACTGCTAAGATGAATGTGGTGGAGATATGGGAGAGAAAAGAGGTGGAATGGTTTGCATTCTATGAAGAAAGGTGGGACTGGAGACATGAGGGTGATGAGGAACAGCCTGATGTGATTAGCATACACCTACTACCTGAGGCCATGGTAATGTCCAGGCCAGTACTGCCACTGAGGGTCATGATTGGGTCTGTGGCTCTGCAACAGCAGGGGGCATGGGTTCTGTATCAATAGCCATTGCCCATGTTAGTACCAATGGCCATGTGGATGTCCCTGATCTTGTCTGCATTCTGGTGCCCCTCCTTTCACCTGGACAGAACAGGAAAGCTGGGTCTGCTGGCGTGAGCATGGGAGGACTGAGCTGGCCCAGGACCTATTCAGCTGTGCAGTGGTGAAGGCACTGGAGAGATGGTCCAGCCCCTCTTTTGCTGCATCACTTTGGAAAGCATACCCTGCTCCTCCCCTGGGCAGCTAGCTAGCTCATGAGGGTTGGCTCCAGTGGTGTGAGTACAGGAGCACTGGCTCCAGGGCATGAGAATGAGAGAGCTGGCCTCACCCCTTGCCAGGGAAGTGTTGGAGAGCTGGCCCCGCCTCTTGCTGGGCAGCATGGAAAAGCTGGCACTAAAGGCATGAGCATGGGAGAGCTGGCCCTGCCCCTTGCCTGGGCAAAGCAGGAGAGCTGAGGGGCTGACCAACTCAGCTACTACCCAGGCTCAGATCCAGGACTTTGAGTTGTCCCATCTTAACATTTACCCCTTCTATGAACTGCTGAAGTACACGAAGGGGCAGGCCCCGTAGAACCAAAGCTGTGGGATCTCAGTGACACATGGCAACAACAGGATATCTGAGAGGAGTCCCCATGAGGATCCAATGTTATTGATGGAGCAGAATCCAGAGGCCTCAAACCAGACTCTCCGCAATGACTCTTTGCAATGAACATTTGCAAGTGAAGATATGTGGACAAAATGGTGCATTGTGTGACACACCACAGGCTCCACAGTAAGATAGTTGTTGTTTTAACTTTTATATTTTTATTTTGTTTTCTTTTGGTGGGGGGAGGTTGCAAGGGCAGAGGGCGGATATGGAGGGTCAGGGAGATGAGTGGGATTGGGGTGCATGATGTGAAATTCACAAAGAATCAATACAAAGTTAAAGAAAAAAAAGTATTGAGCTAGGAGTTGAGATTGAAGTCACTATTCTAGACATGTAAGTAAACTGAATGAATTATCAGTTGCTTATTTTAAAAATACTATGGTCATGATATAATGACTAGAATACTTAAGAGGTGGCTTTCCTTCCTCCTATGTTACACATTGCTAGTTCCACACTGACCCCCTGTTCTGTAGCTGGAGTCCTGACAAGAGTCAGACAGCACCTGAGAACGTTCAGGAAGATGGTTCCCTGTGGCAGTCACAACAAGATCAACTTTCCATAAATGCATTTCAACTGTTACTTTCAACTTCTGAACTCATTTGAGGGTGTGCAGCAGAGAGAGAGTTTGGAGGTTGTCGTGGGGCTGTAGCCAGCCACTCACGCTCATGAGTTCTCGTGTACTATTGCCCCATGTTCTTGATGTGATTAGCTGTTCTGAACTATCCTGATCCTCTTGACCCAACACGCAGATGCAGATGCATACAAAGACGCACACGCACACACAGACATGCACATGCGTATAAAATACATACCTGGGTTGAGTGGAGAAGAAGGATACTTCCTGTCTGAGGATTTTCACCTCTTTATCTTCTTCCTACACTTCCCTTGGCTAAAGAGGAAATCTTTTCTCTCACATTTCTTACTATCCAGAGAGACATTTATTGATAAGGTCTGACTTTTTCAGATGTTAAGGAAGGAGATCAAACAATTCAGCCTGCTTTCTCTATGAACAATGCTTGGTTTTCAAGCTCCGTGCTCTGCTACAAAATCATATTTTGAGTCACTAATGTTGCTATTCAAGATGTAATTTTTCGTACTTACATCCTTTCTATCAACAATATTGATCCTACAGATAAACACATTTCAGACCACCTAGGAAGAAGAGCATCTACCTTAAAAAGAGTAAAGTACCCTGGGATATGGGGGGGGGGGGGGCTCTTTCCTCACAGAGCTGTGTCAACTGACTTCTGTAGAAGTTCCACAGAGCACGCTGCACACTGGACTTTGCTTGCTGTATGTTTTGATAGCAGTGGCTGCTCAGGCCACAATGCTCTCCCAAGATTCTTTGTCTGATTGCCTGTAATGATCAACCTTCCCCCTACTAATGCTTTACCTTCAGAGGGTCTGGACTTGGCTCTTTAATTCCCCCCCCCCTTCTCCACCAGAGACACTCTTACCCACCACAGGAAGTCTTCGATTTCCAAGTGGTCTGTGTTCCGAATGTCTGCAAGTGTAGCATTCCAAATTCAGAACTCATTTTTTTTCTTCTACAGAGAGAATATTATAAGTATGTGTTGGGTCTCCAGGTCAACCCACAAAGGCTCATTCAACTCCTAATACAGATAATGTATTTTCCCTTTGCTCTTTAATATACCCTAAAGCAATAGAATGTCTGAGCAAAAATTGAATTTAGAACATCATGCTATATGCTGGTTTGTCAGTGTATTCAGTTACAAATGCCCACAGTCCATCTACTTTAGACATTAAGTAGGGTCCTGTGGTTCAGCCTGGAAATCCAGTTACATTTTCAAACAATATAAATCATATTGTCATAAATATAGAAATGGCCTTGCCACAGACAACTTTATCTTGACCGCTTTTCTTTACAGGCTTTGAGGCATGCTGCAAAACCAGACTCTTTGTCTATGACGTCTGTATGTCTATATGCACAGACATGGCCAGTACTTAACACGTACCTTAAATTGTAGGATCATGAAGCCACCCTAAAGGAAACAAACAAACAAAAAATCTCAGATATGACAATTCATGATGAAAGGACTGCCTCTTGATGTTTGTTGAGCCAAATGTACCTGTCATAGGGGAGCCTGATTCTTCCCCCCTCTTTCTGAGAAACCTCTCTTGAGGACATGCCCCCTCCCTCACTTCAACAGCTCCTTGCTCACTGGTCCCCAAAGGCTATTCTGAGCTTGTCATTCTTGGTATCCTTTGGTCTCCTACCTCAGCTTTTCTTTTTTCTATGGCCATTCTTATTAGCTTATTTGGTAGATTCCTTGCTTGGAATGGTACCCTCATTGACCCCAACTTTAATCTAGGTGTCACAATGGTGGGGTTTTGTTCTTTTTCTTTGTTGGACCATTCATACCTAGAACACTTTCTACCTGGCGCATAGGAGTGTTAGGGCTTAGAAAGTGGTGTCCCCGATTATGGTGTTTTGGCTGAGAATGATGAACTCCTGAAGCACACTGGTAGGCCTTAGAGGTAAAGTCTCTATGACTCTCTCCTGCCCTACTGTCTCCAAATCCTGTCGCCTAAAGCAAGTCACAGAAATTAGAATTGTCCTCTAAAGCAAGTCATAACATCTGGAAAGATAATTTTCTTTCTCTTCTGTTTTGCAGACTCTGATTACCCAAGAGGAAAGGGTGCTACATGATAGGCCAAGAAAGATCAGGAAAGACTTTTCTTGCTGGTTGCCCCTTCAGTCTATTGGTATTGGATTATATTCTGTTGTCCAATCAAATTTATAAACAGCTGACTCCAAAAACAGGAGGACAATGAGGAGGGGGAGAAAGAAGAGGAGAAGGAGGAAGAAGAGGAGGAGGAGGAGGAGGAGGAAGAGGAGAGCAGGAAGAAGAAGAGGAGAAGGAGAAGGAGGAGGAGGAGGAGGAGGAGGAGGAGGAGGAGGAGGAGGAGGAGGAGGAGGAGAAAGAAAAGGAGAAGGAGGAAGAAGAGGAGGAGGAAGAGGAGAAGGAGGAGGAGGAGGAAGAGGAGAGCAGGAAGAAGAAGAGGAGAAGGAGAAGGAGAAGGAGGAGGAGAAGGAGGAGGAGGAGGAGAAGGAGGAGGAGGAGGAGGAGGAGGAGGGGGAGAAAGAAAAGGAGAAGGAGGAAGAAGAGGAGGAGGAAGAGGAGAAGGAGGAGGAGGAGGAAGAGGAGAGCAGGAAGAAGAAGAGGAGAAGGAGAAGGAGAAGGAGGAGGAGGAGGAAGAGGAAGAGGAAGAGGAGAGCAGGAAGAAGAAGAGGAGAAGGAGAAGGAGAAGGAGAAGGAGAAGGAGGAGGAGGAGGAGGAGGAGGAGGAGGAGGAGGAGGAGGAGGAGGAGGAGAAAGAAGAGGAGAAGGAGGAAGAAGAGGAGGAGGAAGAGGAGAAGGAGGAGGAGGAGGAAGAGGAAGAGGAGAGCAGGAAGAAGAAGAGGAGAAGGAGAAGGAGAAGGAGAAGGAGAAGGAGAAGGAGGAGGAGGAGGAGGAGGAGGGGGAAGAGGAGGAGAAACAGAAGGGAAGGAAGAGGAGGAGGAGTAACAGGCAAGGGGGAAGAGGAGAAGGGACAGGAAGGGGAGGAAGAGGAGGAGGGACAGGAAGTGGAGGATGAGTGGGAGGAGGAGGGGGATAAGGAAAAGGAGGGAAAGGTGGGCAGGAGGAGGAGGAAGAAGATGAGGATGAAGAAAAACCAAATTTTCCTGAGTGCTTGGGTTTCCTTCTCAAAGCTTCCATCTCCCATATCTCACTACATAGATATTTGGTGCTTTCTTTATTAGCCTGTTTGCTATTGATACAGAAGTGTCAGCCGTGACCCTTTGTGATGAAGAAAAGAATCACACCTGTCTACCCCGTGATCATAAATCTCGATTGTCAATGTGATGGGACTTAGAATCACATGATACTGAATGTCTGGGTGTGCCTATGAAGAATCGTCTACACTAGGTTAATTGAAAGTGGGAAGACCAGTCCTAACCGAGGGTACCGTCGTCCCATGGGCCTGGCTCTGAGTGAATAGAAAGGAGAACCTGACGTGAGCACCAACGTTCAGCTGTCTGTGCTTCCTGACTGAAGATGCAATGTGAGGAGCTGCCTCCCGCTCCTGCTTCTCTTCTCTGCCTTGATGAACTATTTTAGAGTCTTCTCAAATTCATTCTTTTAATAACATAAGTAGGCAAACTTGAACCAAATCTTCAATATGATACATTCATCAAAGCACATAGGTCAGAGTCCATGCCAATATGTAAAAAGCAAGTCTTCATTAGAGGACTTGAGGCGAGCATGCATTGGGATTTATGAGGTGGGGATGCTGATGTAACATATGAGATGAGAATAACTCTGGAATCAGCTGAATAATTGGACCTAGTCCCAGCCTTAGTTTAGCTATGTGATCCTGACATTGGTACTTGCCATCTTAGAGCCTGTCCATCTCACAGATGGCTGAGAAGAAGCCTCCTAGCATGGTCTCACACCTACCATCCTCCCAATCAGACACCATATAACTTTAGTAGTCTTTGTTATGCTTGCTTTGGAAGTAAGTTCTACACATTGTTTAGTTAGCAAAACCACTTAATAAGTATAATTGTTTGTGTCTTATGGATGTGAAGGCTGGGCCTAAGAGAAGTCGTGTAGCTATTGAGTTATTTATCTGAGCCTAATTTCATTTTAATTAACACTAGTTCCAAAGGTGGAGCTCTGAAACATTACATAATTATGGATCACGTGTGACTATACAGGCTGCTTAAGTATATAATACAAAATAAAACCATGTCTAAGACTCTATATTTGTCAATAAGTCTCAGGCTATGAAATTGCCTTTCCCTTCCTAAACCCAGATTTTCACTGACAGGTTGTAACTTCATGATTTTAGTACTTGACAGTAGATGGCACTGCTGATTGTCAAAAGATACAAAAATTTCCCTGTATATACCAATCTCTTCTGTTTTAGTCATTTAAAAAAAAAAACCCATCAGAACAAAACACACAAAAAATTGGTAAATATTTTTTATCTCAGTGAGAGGTTAAGATTGAGCTGGACATTTATATGATGTATGTACAGTTTATTTGAGATGCTGGGAGAAACCATAGTATGAGCAATGGCTCTCAATCTGTGGGTTTCTATCCCCTTGGCAAACCTTTATCTCCAAAGCATTTACATTATGATTCGGAACAGTAGCAAAATTACAGTTATGAAATAGCAACAAAATAATTTTTGGTTGGGGTCACCACAATATGAGGAGCTATATTAAAGGGTCACAACATTAGGAAGGTTAAGAAGCAGTTACATCCAAATTCTCATTATTAAGAGTAAAACTAAAATTCTATGACTCGTACAAGCAATTTATTTCTGTACCATAACTTTAGGAAAAAATGGATATTATCACAGCTGTGAATTTGGTTGTCAAGAACAAACCAGAAAATAAAACAAAATCACCCAGCTATGGATGGGCTCTGGAATCTCACAGACAAAAATGAAGAGATTCTGATGAAGATGCAGAAAGCGGTTACAAAGTAATATCACGAACCGGTGAGTACCAGGAGCCACGGAAAGAAAGTGTGGTTTCACAATGACCCCTGAACTTCCAGAATGTTCTTGTATGGGGTAAACAAATGGACTACAGTTCTTTGTATTATACAAGGATGATGCAGGGGTTAAAATATAAAAACAAAACAAATAAGTGACCTGAACTTTGTGTAAGTCCCTCAGTGTTTCATGGCAGGGTCTCTCATATGCAGACAGAACTGTTTATCTCTTGACTAATTCACATGACAATTGCAAGGATCAATTAATTGTAGCAATATAGCTTTAAAAATGTTGCCAGGCGATGGTGGTGCCCACCTTTTGATACCAGCACTTGGAAGGCAGAGACAGTCGGAACTCTGAGATCGAGGCCAGGCTGGTCTACAGAGTGAGTTCCAGGCAGCCAGGGCTGTTACACAGAAAACCCCATCTCAAGAAACCAAACACACCACACACACACACACACACACACACACACACACACACACACACACACACACACACACACACACACACACACACACACACACACACAGAGTTTTCATCTTTATCTGCATCATCAGAATATAGAGTGTTCACTTTCTTCATTTGCTCCATGGCACTTATTAATAGTTTTCATACTGGACACATGTAGGAAAAAGAATGATGACTATAACTGTAAAAAGGCTATGTTCTGTTTACTAGTTAGTTATCCCCAAAGTCAA
The DNA here is from genome assembly GCF_011762505.2 of Arvicanthis niloticus. Taxonomy (NCBI): domain Eukaryota; kingdom Metazoa; phylum Chordata; class Mammalia; order Rodentia; family Muridae; genus Arvicanthis; species Arvicanthis niloticus. The sequence continues at coordinate 65,056,093 of NC_047668.1, read as the reverse complement.
CAGAGAGAACAATTGAAGGCTCTATTAGCCCTTAGGCTAAAGAGATAACTGATACTTTCTTGCCTCCTTTTTGCCACTGTTTCTAGCTAGGGATGCAAATGTCTGGGCTTCAAGGGGGCAGAGTAGGTATCACTAGGGAAAAGATACTGAATTTGTTATTTTTCTAATTGCTGTGACAAAATGTCTGACAGAAGCAATTTAAGGAAGGAAAGATTTACTTTGGCTCATGATCCCAGTCCATCATGGCGGAGAAGGCATGGCGGACCCACTCACAGGTCAACCTGATAGGAAGTTCAACAGACCAGAATTGGTACAGGTACAACTGTAGGGTAAGAGGTCTTAGCCCACTTATTGGTGAAAATCCCTGACCAAATCCCACCAATTCCTCAGCATAAAACTCCACTAATCCCTGAGCGAGAAAACCAGCCAATCCCTGAGCACAAAAACTCGCTAATTCCCCTGATCGTGAAATCCCACCAATCCCTGGTCTTGCTCCAAGCACAAGACTTTAAATCTCACTAATTCCCACTCTGCAAATCTCTATCCTGGGAAACTCCTCCCTCTCAAGCCCTGTATAAACCTGACTCTTGCCCAATTCCCCTGCTGCTTCTACCAGCCCATGCCCCAGCAGAGGCAGCCACCTTGTGTCTCTTCCAAGAAATCTCTTCTGTGAGGTTTTGGTGTCCTGTGACTTCGTGGTTATTCCTTGTCTCCCAGCTGCCAGGGTACCTTCCCCACTTCAAGCTGTAACATTTCCATCAGAGAAGCCTGTCCTTTACAACTGGCCCCCATCTTCCCTTTAAAGTTGTGACACCTTCATCAGAAAGCCCTGTCCCCTCCCTGCTAGAGCTATAACATTCCCATAGGAGAAGCCTTTGCTTTTAGGGCCTTGTCACCTCTACCAGGAAAGCTCCCCCCCCCCCAACCCCTGCAGAGCTCTAACACTTAAAATAACCTTCAAGGCTTGCCTCTAGTAAATGCCCTCTGCCAGCTAGGTCCAACACCCTAAAGTTTCCATAGCTTCCCACAAAAGCACCCACTAATCAAGGATGGAATGTTCTCTAGAGAATAGTTCATATTAAACCATAACAGACACCACAAAGCATCCCGAAGCTTTCTGTGGGTTTCCAGGAAAGGCATAGATCGAGACTGTAGTTCTTCACTATTTCATATTGAGAGGTAAGTCTTGTAGTCTTCACTACACCCACACCAGCACCCCCGGGCCATCGTCAGCTTCTCAGATCTCACCAGGAAGAACCTGTTCCCATTCTCCGTTACTTGGTCAGGAGTTAGGTGACCTGAGGTGTCCTTGTTACTGAATGATGCTTTGCCATCTTTTTGCTTAGAGCAGTGAGTGCTTCTCAACCTCCTTAATGCCATGATCCTTTAATACACTTCCTCACACTGTGGTGACTCCCAACAGTAAAATTATTTTTGTTGTTGCTTCATAATTGTATTTTTGCTACTGTTATGAGTTATAATATAAATATATGATATGCAGGATATCTGATATGTAACCCACGTGCAAGGGTCATTTGATTCCCAAAGGGGATGCAACCCACGGGTTGAGAACCACTGGCTTAGACAGACTGATTCTATCAGTATTTGCTTAGAAAGAATTCTGCCTGGCTTCCTTGAGTCACCAGAGAAAGGCCTTGTACCCCAAGAGATGTTTCTTTAGGACCTTAACACATTTGTGATTAGAGGTGATTGGGTGGCTTGTTGAATTTCTCTCACTAGACTGTGAACCTAGTGAAAGTAGAATAACCCTATTGCTTTGTAGTTTTATTTAGTTTAGTTTTGATTTTTACAGCTGCGGCTTATCTTTCTCTCTGTAAGCTGCAAAATGTAGAATACTCCATTTTAATCTTTCTGGTGTCAAAAGGTTGAGCCAAACTACTGACTAGCCTTTTTTTTTTTTTTTTTTTTTTTTTTGCCATCTTGAAAGCTTTCCATACAGGAACAGGGAGGAAAGGTTGGAGGAGGAGGACCAGGAGGAGAGAGGATTTTGGCAGAGAGACACTGGGCTGGGGGCCTGTAGGCCTCAAGGCTTTGTGCTCTGGAGCCTCTCCTGCCAAGGCAGCACCTGGGGTGCTGGCTCCTCCTCTTTCCCTCACTGCCCACTATGTGGATGGCTGGCAAGGAGCTGAGCTTCAAGTAACAGTATGTTTAATAGGAAGCAAATGTTTCTCCACGGAGGAGGTGTTTCCTCCTCAGAGAAGTTACAAAGAGCTCTTTCAGAGAAAAGAAGGCAGGCAGAGTGTGTGGCCACCTTGCTCACTGCCCTGTGTGAATCCAGAGCTTTCTTTCTCTCCTAGATCGGACATTGGAAGAGGAGGGCAGAGGCACGAGCTCTGTCCCTTTCTTTACCCCACACAAGAACATTCTGGAAGTTCAGGGGTCATTGTGAAATCACACTTTCTTTCTGTGGCTCATGGCACTCAACAGTTTGTGATTTTACTTTGTAACCGCTTTCTGCATCTTCATCAGAATCTCTTCATTTTCTGGCCACCCTCCAACCCCACCCCCAGTTCTTCCATGATGCTACTGAATCTATGCTTCTTCTTATCCTATCAAAGTTTATTCTTATTAAATCCAAAGCTAAACCCTTGGTCTTGTCTTCTCCAGTGACCAACCCACCTTTCTTTCATCACAGTAAGAGATTCATTTCCAAGTCTCCTTTGCCTCATAGTTCACACTGAAGTCCCAGAAAAGCCTGTCAGCTCCCCCTTCAAAATGCAGCTCCCCAACCTACTGCATCTCATCACCACATCACAAACATACTGGGCCTAGATGGAGGCCCTGCCACTCCACCACACTCATGTGCCATTGAAACCTGCTTGCCCTTGCTGCCACAGTTCTTACCATGGCAGCCAGAGTGAGCTTTTAAACTATTCAACCGTGTCACTTCCTCTTAAATCAGCTGGGGCATCCTATACTGAGACTTTACACAATGGTCTGGCAGACCTTCCTGGCTCATGTTTCTACTTGTCTTGATTGCCTACATTAGCCTTTCTCTGTAAGGAAGTTTTAAATTTACTGTTGCCGCACTGAAGTTATAGCCCACAAAATGATCAGACAGTAGACATATTGCACAGAAGTTATTACAACTTTAGCATGCCCCTTAACACAGGACCAAACCATTTATGCTATGAGATGTGGAACATAATAGTTAAATGACAAGAGAGGGCACTGATGGGAGAGGAGGGTGACAGCCGTAGACCACAGAAGTTTGAGCAAAGGAACAGGTATATAGCGAGCAAAGGTTGCTTAGTGTGCTTAGTCCCCTGGGTAGCTGTCACTTGTGGTCATCTATGTCAGACCCTCGTATCCATGAAAAGATCTCCCCTAGGCAGAAAAACAGAGGAGTCTCTGTCTTCTCCTGCTGTTGACTTCACCAAGCAGATGCCTGGAAACTTTTTCAGAGGAATGGCCTTTCAGTGCTGACCCAGTGCCTGTGGAGCCCCAATAGCTGTCTGAAAATGAACCAATGACATCAATTTCCCGATGGTGTTGGTGGGCCCCCTGGCGGCATCCTCAGACACTCAGCCTGTTCCATCTCACTGTGCACTGTATCCTCCATCTGGAATTCTCTGTCCTACAGTCCTCCTGTCACAAGAGCTGAAAGGCCAGAACTAGGACAGTTATGTTCATGTGGCTTTACTCGCTTATCATCTGAAGAGATTGAGAAGTTACATCTTGTATGGAGGCTGAATGTGTTCACCTCCATGAGGGACTCCTGAGGCTGTGCACTTTGGAAACTGCACTTGTCACTGTCTGGATTGGGTCCTTGGGTGATAGCAAAGAGAAACCCTGGCTGGTTCAGCAGAAGGCCTTAATCTTTGATGTGAGCAACTCAAGGGAAACTGGTTCAGCAGTGCAGAATCAAGAAGAAAGCCTGGTTGCACCAATTCAGGGCAAGAAGAGAGAAGAAGGAAGAGAGATGTCCCTTATACATTGTTAATTGATTGCAATCTTCCTGTCTTCTTGTCCCCTACCTAGCTACTCCCTAGGGTAGAAGCAACATGATGTCAGGGCCTTTGGTTTGTTTTCTCCCTGCCTCCCTGGAGTCCAGACCAGCAGCTGCACAGAGGTAGCTCTGGATAAACATTTGTTGAATGAGTGTCAGACACTGCTGAAAGTCCAGCAATCACAAAGATTAAGCATCCCAGATGTGAGCCATTTTTCCTTGATGAAAATAGATATGTTTGCCTCCTCTTCTGGCTATTCCCTCCCTCTCCTGACCTTTTAAGGTCTGGATGATGTGGCTTGACAGTATGGCAGCAAACAGGAAGAGTAGGGCCAGGTGTTCTGTTGCCAGAGAAGGGATGGCAATAGTGGCAAAAGAGAATTGGGGTTTCAGGAAGGGGAGACATGGTACTCACACATATCATGATCAAAGGAGATCTCAGAGATGCTGATAGTACCATCATCTATCAACAGCTTCCCTGAGGAGAAAGGGAGAGTCCCAGGAGGCTTTTTAGAACTACTCTATGCTTTCGGACTCAGAGACACCAAGGGAGAGCTGTGTCCAGGTCAGAGAGGGGAGTTTAGTAGCTAGAGAGCTGGGCATAAAAATCAGAAAAGTCTTAGTTCTTTCTCCTTAGTGTTTGTAGCCTTTCTCTTGTTTCTAAGTCTAGTAGCTGCCTTTGAAATGGCACTTCCAGGGACTGAAGGTCCTGATCTCTCAGGATGTGGTTGAAGTAGAACAGAGAAGGTACAAAAACATACCAGGATGGATGGGTGGAGGCAGAAGATGGCATTTCTGCACTTCCAAGGGAGGTGCTGAGCTGTCTTGTAACTCCTCCCTAGGCTCTGCTGAAAACATTCAGTGATTCAACCTAGTGCCTGTTTCTAACAGTGAATTCTTTGTGGGGGTGGTGGCAGTGGTGGAAACGGTTGGTTTCCTTGTAACCCTGTAGCTCTGTATGAGCTATGTGTAGAAAAGCATGTGCTAAGAATTTAGGGCCACTTGTGTTGGCCTTAATTGTCCTATGGCATGCATTGGGGTCATAAGGTTAATGCTATGATAGGACACAGGCCCGCTGGCCAGCTGGGCCTGCCACTTACTTTCCGTGCTCTTGTTAAGCCCCTCCCCAACTATCATAGCATAGCTCCATGGAAAACCAACTCTAGAGTCCTTTTCACTCACCTCCCATCCAAGCTTTTAACCCCTAGTTGTTAGCCACTAGGGTTCCTGGGTCCAGCTGACCTCTACAGGGTTGGAGAGCTTGGAGCGCTGGTGATTCCATTACAGAATCTTAAGCAAGAGCACACCGTATGGTGTGCATGGGGAGGGGATGCAAGCTTGTCTTCTGATGAGAGAAAATTGAAAGCAAAGGGCAGCAACTGGGCTCAGTGGGCTGCAGAGGGGGAAGGGACAGAAAGAGTGGAGATTCAGGACCAAAAATAAGTCACTTTGGAGAAGGACTTAAGCTGAATTCCATGTGTATGAGATGCTGAGCGTAGTCTATTTTTAGATCCTGGAGCATTTCTAAGAGGTAGAGTGAGATGGTTTGGCTGTGTTAAAAGACAAGTAATTATAGTCATTTGTGGGCTGTGCTGTTTAGCATCCTCGGCTGATCCTCCTCCAGGCTGGATTGCCCCTCTCTGCCACCATCCCTTTTGTCAATTTTATTTGATTGCAACACCTACTCACAAAGATTCTCCTTATCCTTATGCAGCTTAGTGAGCAGCTCAGAACAAAAGAAAAGCAGCTTAGGGATGGTGAGGGGTGCTGTCTGAGAAGAAAGAGAAGCAAAGGCCTGTGTGTGCTGTAGAGTTAGTTTTTAGTATTTGGGATGAATACTGATTGGACAAGTCCTACAAAATGCTAAGAATTTTGTTGCTGTTTTTGCAGCTTTGCGTATTTGTCTTTCCTAGCCTTACTACCTGCCCGTGTGTGTGTGTGTGTGTGTGTGTGTGTGTGTGTGTGTGTGTGTGTGTGTATATATATATATGCATACAAGAATGGCTGTGTGCATGTATATATATGTACACACTGTACATGTATCTTACACTTTGTATCACAGTGCATCAACAAAGGAGATCGGAGCAGGAACTCAAGGCAGGAATCTGGAGACAGGAACTGAAGCAGAAGTCATGGAGGAGTGCTGCTTACTGGCTTACTCCTCCTTGTTCTGCCCCTTTCCTTATGTCTCCAGGACTACCAGCCCAGGGGTGGCACCATTCACAATGGGCTGAGCCTTCCTATACTAATCACTAATATAAAAAAATACCTGTCAGGCTTGTCCACAGAACTATCTATGGAGGCTCTCTCTCTCTCTCTCTCTCTCTCTCTCTCTCTCTCTCTCTCTCTCTCTTCTCTCTCTTTCTTCTCTCTCTCTCTCTCTCTCTCTCTCTCTCTCTCTCTCTCTCTCTCTTCCTTTCTTGGATATTTTCTTTACATTTCAATTGTTTTCTTTTTCCAGGTCTCCCCTTCAGAAATCAGAAACTAAGATTCCCTCTTCTTAAATGACTCTAGCATCTGTCAAGTTGACAAAAAACTAGTAGTCAGCTCAAAGCCCCTCCCTCTTTCTCTCTGGCCTGATAAGCTCTTGCAAGTTCAAGTTTCAATGCCATCTACTTTCTGAGTAAACTCAGGAGGTCATTCTCTCCCTGGTGGCAAGCCCTGATCCTACTTCAGAGATTTGTGTAGAAAGTCATTCCCTCCATTAATAGCCTTTTCATTTGGGAATCAAGAAGGCCCAATGTGACATCTAACATTCAAGGGCACCCAATAAATGTCACAGGAAAGTTGTGGAAGAAGGGTTAATATTAAAGGGCCAAAAAGTTCATATTTAAAATTACACGTGACTGAGGAACAAACCTATGTAGCTGCTCAAAGGAGGCATCAGGCAAAGTGCCCAAAAAAGGTTGAAGATTACGTAATGTGGGGTAAAGAGTAGTTACTTAACCAGGAATTTTAAAGTACATAAAATGAATGGTTTTTAAAACTTTTTTTTTTTTTTTTTAACAAGAAGTTTGAGCAGTTGCTAAGGGTAATTATTTACTCAAGCAAGCATTTCAAGTGTGGGCAGGCAAAGCCTCTGCGAGAGAAGTCAGCACCAATTGATGTTCTACCCCCTAAAGAACCTCAGAAGAGAACGCAAACACATAGTGAAGGACTATCTTTGCACGCAGCCACAACATTTTTGTATACAGAGAGGAATGTTTGAGTGACAGCTGATTGCTATTCTCACCAACCCCAGCAAGACGCTTCAAGCTATCAAATGAGCCAAACTGATAACTAAGATGGATGAGAAAAGGTTTAAATGTTTTAAAGAGTTACCAGGACTCCCAAAGCAAATATACAAACCTAGATGCAACCTTTCCCCACTGCCTTCAGGACAGTATGGAGCAACTATACAAATGTAGCTCACAAAGCATGGTTTTTGCATCAATAAAAGCCATGCCTATCTTTCTAGATTTTTCCATAGGTGGAAGTTGCAACTAGAACGGATAGCCAGTTCTACTGAACTTGGCAGCCAAATAGAGGTTCAAAGGCACCGTGACTCTTGGATGGGGTCACCAAGGCCGCGGAACCATTTTAAGAACAAAACCCAGAAGGTTCTGACCTTGGTTGCTTCTAAAGTAAAGCCTTTCCTGCTTTCGACTAGAAACTGGTTTGGATGCAAACCAGCTGATACGTGGACAATCTGATGGCTTCAGTAGGCTTTTCAAAACTTGTAATTATCTCCTTCCTAAAGTAAATGTTAGCATAACCATTGACATTTGATAAGTCACTCTGAGCACCCGAAGACGGGAGAGATATAAACTTTTATTGCTATTGAGTAGTTAATTTGCATTTCTTATCACAATCATTCTTTATTGTTTTGATGTGTGGAAAAACATATATGTAGTTAATTTGACACAGTTGTATGTGTGGGCACCTTTTCCTAGTGTGTGTGTGTATGTGTGTGTGTGTGTGTGTGTGTGTGTGAGTGTGTGTGTGTGTGTGTGTGAGTGTGTGTGTGTGTATGTGTGTGTGTGTGTATGTGTGTGTGTGTGTGAGTGTGTGTGTGTGAGTGTGTGTATGTATGTGTGTGTGTGAGTGAGTGTGTGTATGTGTGTGAGTGTGTGAGTGTGTGAGTGAGTGTGAGTGTGTGTGTGAGTGAGTGTGAGTGTGTGTGTATGTGTGTGTGTGTGAGTGTGTGAGTGAGTGTGAGTGTGTGTGTGAGTGAGTGTGAGTGTGTGTGTATGTGTGTGTGAGTGTGTGAGTGTGTGTGTGAGTGTGAGTGTGTGTGTATGTGTGTGTGTGTGTGAGTGTGTGAGTGAGTGTGAGTGTGTGTGTGAGTGAGTGTGAGTGTGTGTGTATGTGTGTGTGAGTGTGTGAGTGTGTGTGTGTGAGTGTGTGTATGTATGTGTGTGTGTGTGTGTGTGTGAGTGTGTGTATGTATGTGTGTGTGTGACTGTGTGTGTGAGTGAGTGTGAGTGTGTGTGTGTGTGTGTGTGTGTACGTTTTCTTTGTCTCTGTGTGGTTCCGTACATTCATAGCACTCCTAGAAGACAAGTGATGACTTTTACTGAAGCTCAGGGGGTGGCAATGCAGAGAGGGATTTTGAAGGGACCACAGGCTTTGGAGGCTACATTTTTGCCAAGACTGGTTAGATCTTGCTTCTCTCCAGCATCACACAGAGTATCACGCGTCAAGTTATCGAGAGCAAAAAGATTGCCAAATGATAAACGTCACACCAGTCTGTTAGAATTACACACAAACACAAAGCTGTAACTAGAGGGACATTATCATTTACAGCCATTAATTTCTCCAGTCCCCTTTGAAATAGTCCAGGAGAAGAGGCCATTGAAAAGGAGTTCACACAGCAAGACACGGGTAAACTGGGGACTCCTGCCAGCTCTACAGAATCTAAGTCCATTGGCAACTAAGCGAGGGGTGGATTCCAGGCTCTGAAGCAACTGTGCACATCAGAGGAATGGGCCTCCACTTGGGGCCCCAGCTAATCCTGCGGTCTTCCTTGGCAGACAGTTCTGCCTTGAGGTCAGCCAACTAACACTTGACAAAAGCCAGCTGGGGGAGCAGCTCAGCCAAGCTGGTACCCACACACTGCTACTGCAAATGCTTCCAAGACCCCAGGACATCTTATTTACCCTTGCAGCAAGTGAAAAGCTCATGTCTTCCTGCTTTCAGAACAGCTAATGTTCTTGGGGTTTTTGGTTTTCTTTCTTTCTTTCTTTCTTTCTTTCTTTCTTTCTTTCTTTCTTTCTCTCTTTCCTTTTTCTTTTTTTTAGATCAGTCAGTAGGAGTTTCCACCCTGGACATTATTAACTTGTGTTGGAAGTTGACTGATTTCATGTTCAACAAAGAGTTCCCAAACACTCATGATGGTTAGGGTTCAGGATGGAATAATAAAAATGAAAAATCTTTCAATAAATTATGTTTACTAACAAGGGTTAGGTGACACAGCATGCACATTCAATCATTTGATTCCCAAAACAATGCAGGGAGGTGTGTGTGCTGCCATTTCTAGCATATGCGAAATGGAGCTGGGGTTCAGGGTTGGTAACGTTGAGACTATCAGGTGTTAAAGTGAATTGATTCAGTAGTGGATGGGGGTCTGAAGGCTCTCATGAGAAAAACAGACCTGGTCAAAACGTAAAGAGAAATATAAAATGCTGATAAGAAAACCCAAGAGATGAAAAAGTTGGCCAGGATGCCAGTTGTCAATCACTGAATGTCTTCACATGGTTCTAAGCAACACAGGTGTATGTATGCATGCATATTGGAAGAATGAAACCAACTGTAATAAAAACTACTAAAAACACAGAGTGTTTCAGTAGTTACTTCTGGGAAGTATAGGCCAATGAGAGGATGCAATTAATTTGAAATAGAATACCTGGGGGTCTTAAACAGTATTTCCAGGCTTTATTTTTGAAGTATTATGTAGAGTTTGAGATCTATATATCAATTTCACAAACTCTCTTGGTTCATGATGTTCTTAGACCCTTTAACAACTTATTCAACATCCCAAGGTAAGATCAAATACTTAAGTCTTTTATCTATTAAGTAGTAATATCTAAATAACTCAAAAGTAGGAAATTGTATCCTTTCCCTTAGGGAGGAAAAAATCTATATTGTGCCCTAGTGAATTCACTTTGATGTTTGGGTTGCTTCAGTGTGTAGACTGGGAACCACAACAGTACAAAAATCAGCTCTAGCCAAGTGTATGAAATATTCCACAATAGGTGCATGAATTCATATACACATATATTGTATTAACTATAACACTGGCTTGTTCCAGGACAAGGCTAATGGAGACAGGAAGAAGGTATAGGATTTTCTTGGTTGGATGAAAGGGGAAGAGTCAAACATCTCACTCTCATCTTACCCTTTTAATATTCTTTTTAAAAAACTAACTTGAAGAGACCTGAGGAGTTTTTGTGGTGTTTTATAAACAAGAAAATGTCCATGCTCATTTATAGGTAGAGAAAATGAAATAAAAAGGAGAGCTTTAAAATAGGAAAACGAGACGGTTATTGGAGCAAAGTTCTAAGAGGCCCAAAAGTGTAGAACAAGACGGATGGATGTTCCTGCCTTTCAGATGAGGAAACAAGAATAAATTAAAGCCAAAGGTAAGAGACAAGAGCATTCCTGTCTGTGGCGGAGTTAACTCAGACATAAACCTAGAGGAGCAGGAAGAGGGGATTGATCTGAAAGGACCAAGGTTAAAGATGACAGCAATCCACAGATAGTCGTGGTCAACATGTGATATCCTTCCGGTATTTCCTTTGCTCAAACACCTGAGTGTTTTCTGTCTTCATCTAGTGGAGTTTCTCTAGTGTAGAATGAAATAAGTCAGCCTCCTCCCTCGGTGCCTGCTCCGATTTCATTCCTTTGCTTCATGTTAGAATAGTGAAAGGACAGTTCAAATTCAGACACGCTCTCCAGGAAGCTATGTGAGGGGAGGGCATCGCAGCCTCATGGTTAACTGGATTATCCAGCAAAGCTTTCCCCGCCACTCTGAGGCTGCATAGATCCAGAGCAAAGGAACTGTGGGTATATTGTCACACATGTGGCTCTCCGACCTCAGCACACGTCTTCTACAAGCCTTGGTACTTAAGATCTCCTCCCATCCCCCTTGAGTCAACTTATTTCACCTCCAGGAAGTTTCTAGTTAACTAGAAAAAGCAATACCAAGAATTACACCTAGACCACAGGAGTTTGGGAATCCTTTGGGGGCGGAAGTGCAATCCTGAGTTTAAGTTTGAATAGACAGGAAAGAAGGTGGCATCTAGGGATGGGAAGGTAAAATGTGGACATGGGGAACATGAACAGGGAAGGAAGGCTTACTTGAAACACACCGTAGGCACCTCGGTCTGACAACAGAGAGAAAAAGCTAGGCAGCTAGACTGGATCTGAGACATCGAGACTGCATCTGGACTTTACCCAGAAGTCTATGCGAAACAAGAGTCCTGAGTACAACTAGAGCACGTTGCTAACATAAGCAAAGCCTTGAGGTGGTAGTTGGGTGAATAATGGATCAGAGGCAGGGGGAATCCTAAGACAGTGAGGAGGCCTTGCAATAATCCAGGCATGATGTGATGAGGACAGGGACTAGAGCTGTGGCAGGGGACCAAGGAAATTAGGAAGGATTCCACAGGAGTAAACTGATGGGTTAGAGCTATGAGAGAGAGAGAGATGGATGGGCTTTAAGCAAGACTGCTCTGTTGGAAATACTTCCAAAATGTATAATTTATTACTTATCTCGAGATATTTATGAGCTCTCTTATGTCATTACCTAACTAACATACAATCCAGGAATCTATGGCCACTTTATCCATCACATTTCTCCTTCATGTGTCTTCACAGATGGATTAGCTTTATATCATCACGGTGTGCAATGAATTTTCAAAAGCCAAAGCGCACAGGGTTTAGCAGTCCTAGCTGCAGGCTTGACCAACAATTACTAGAGAGTTTCAGAATGGGTTGCAAAAGAGCTACTCAGTTTGCCTGACTAGAAGACAGGCAGTAACACCTCTGTGGGACAGCTCAGGCCAAGTGCATAACAGTTGAAATCACAGTGCCTCAACTAAGAGCCATTTCAACTCACCCCTCTACTATGGAAGATGGGTACATTCACTGGGAAAGAAATCATTCTGTTACAGCAAAATAGTTATTCTGCACTAAGTATTTTTGGTACATTGAGTCTTTTCCAATCTACCTTTGAGGTTCAGTATGTAAATTAAAGCACTGAATTTTCGAGTATAAATGAAATAGATAAAAATAGTATAAATATGTAAGGGAAGATTGGGAAGTAAATGTAAGAGAGGAGAACCTCAGTTTGATCTGATCTACAGAGGAGCAGAAATTCAATTGCCTCTGCTGGAAAATTTTCTTCCCTGAGCAGCATAGGATAATGATGCTGTGGTAACATGTTAGGATAATGATGCTGAGGTAACATGTTAGGATAATGATGCAGTGGTAACATGTTAGGACAATGATGTTGTGGTAACATGCTAGGATAATGATGTAGTGGTAACATGTTAGGACAATGATGTTGTGGTAACATGCTAGGATAATGATGCAGTGGTACATTTTAGGACAATGATGTAGTGGTAACATGTTAGGACAATGATGTTGTGGTAACATGCTAGGACAATGATGTTGTGGTAACATGCTAGGATAATGATGTAGTGGTAACATGTTAGGATAATGATGTTGTGGTAACATGCTAGGATAATGATGCAGTGGTACGTTTTAGGACAATGATGTTGTGGTAACATGCTAGCATAATGATGCTGAGGTAACATGTTAGGACAATGATGTTGTGGTAACATGCTAGGATAATGATGTAGTGGTAACATGTTAGGATAATGATGTTGTGGTAACATGCTAGGATAATGATGCAGTGGTACATTTTAGGACAATGATGTTGTGGTAACATGCTAGCATAATGATGCTGAGGTAACATGTTAGGACAATGATGCTGAGGTAACATGTTAGCATAATGATGCTGAGGTAACATGTTAGGACAATGATGCTGAGGTAACATGCTAGCATAATGATGCTGAGGTAACATGCTAGGATAATGATGTAGTGGTAACATGTTAGGACAATGATGTTGTGGTAACATGTTAGGATAATGATGCTGAGGTAACATGCTAGCATAATGATGCTGAGGTAACATGCTAGGACAATGATGCTGAGGTAACATGTTAGGATAATGATGTTGTGGTAACATGCTAGGATAATGATGCTGAGGTAACATGCTAGGACAATGATGCTGAGGTAACATGTTAGGACAATGATGCTGAGGTAACATGTTAGCATAATGATGCTGAGGTAACATGTTAGGACAATGATGCTGAGGTAACATGCTAGCATAATGATGCTGAGGTAACATGCTAGGATAATAATGTAGTGGTAACATGTTAGGACAATGATGTTGTGGTAACATGTTAGGATAATGATGCTGAGGTAACATGCTAGCATAATGATGCTGAGGTAACATGTTAGGACAATGATGCTGAGGTAACATGTTAGGACAATGATGCTGAGGTAACATGCTAGCATAATGATGCTGAGGTAACATGCTAGCATAATGATACTGAGGTAACATGTTAGGACAATGATGCTGAGGTAACATGTTAGGATAATGATGTTGAGGTAACATGCTAGCATAATGATGCTGAGGTAATATGTTAGGATAATGATGCAGTAGTTACATTTTAGGATAATGATGCTATAGTAACAACATGTTACTTTTGCTTTTGATCAGAGTAAGATTTGCCCACTGTATATGATCATCATATCCTCAAAGGCAGATATGGAAAATATATCAGACAATTGAAAGCCTATGAGCAGCAGGCAACAGTCACCCTGGCAAGTATCCTTTAAGCCACCACACTTATCTTGCATAAGAGATGCTAGGCCCCTGCTCTGTGCCCCATGGCAGACCCACTGCATTCACAGACAAGTTCTTAACTGCCATCACTTCCTTTTTCCATGCCCTTCTTCACAAGGTTCATAAGCTTCATATTCATACTTTGATATTTTCATCAACTCAAAGCAAAATGCGCCATTCTAGTGTTGACTTGAGACTTCTTTGGTAACATCTGATGCTCTACTTTAAAATAGCATTTACTTTCAAAAGAATGGTCATTTATTCTGTAATAAGCTAGTGATAACAACAAATGGCCCTTGATTATTTAAAACCTACTTTATATTTATATATATATGCATATGTGTGTGTGTGTGTGCGTATGTGTAGTGTTTTGCTTGAATGTATATATGTGCAACACACGGATGCCTGGTATCCATGCAGACCAAAAGAATGCCTTGGATCCTCTGAAATTAGAGTTACAAATGGTTGTGAGCCACCATGTGGGAGTTGAGAATCAAACCCATGTCCCCTGAAAGAGCAGCGAGAGCTCATTGACCACCCTAATACCCTAATACTCTTGACTTAAAAAGTACTCTAGTAAAATCTTGGTTGGGATAGTTGTTCATTTGGTTGAACACTTAGTGAGACCCGAGTACCGAGCACTATGCTAGGTGCTAAAATCCTACACTGAAACTCTGGTCCTTGGGTATTTAGGCTGGATAGGACAGAGTGTAAACCAGACACAAGTATCTGTGTCCAGTTTGGCAGGAATCTTCTACCTTTGGAATTTGGTGTCCAGTTTGAGGGGATAAGATGAAGTTCTGGGTGAGTGTGTATTATTGACATGAGCACAGCCATGTTGAGGATCCCACTGCCTCAGTCCAGTGAGAATTGGTGCAGTCTTCCTTTGGTCCAAATGTTGACTGTGTACAGAAAGAAACTTCCTTTTCTTGGGTGTTTACAGCCTGAAACTTGTCCCATGGAAACTAACTAACCTCTCCTCCTGTGCTGTCTGTAATAAACATTCTGAGGTTCTAGATTGGTACATAGTAGGTGACTTCCATCAGAGGGAGCATAAACCACTCAATCTTAGCCTTTCTGTTCATGTTCTCATGTGTTTATCCTTCCTTAATCCCCCCATCAACCCAGTGAAATTTCCAGACCAAAGCATGTTGGATGCGGCATCCAATCTCAATCAAAAGTGGTCAAAAGTAACATCACTTACATTGGGCTATCAGTGATGATTTGTATTCTTATTGAATTTCATTTAATAATAAAACAATATGCAATAAATATGACCATAAAACTTGAATTCATGGCCCTGTGACTTGGAGCCCATACTTCCCTGGTATGTCTGATAGAGATGTGTAATGGATGAGATTAGACCCAGACACTGTCTCAGAACCCCACCCAGAAGCTGTGGTTACTTCCATGATTGAACTTAATTGCAAGAGTCCTCTGAAAGAGCTTAATGAGCAAACAATGAGTTAGAGTCCCCCCTCTGTCTGTTCTCCTGCACCTTCACACCTCCCTTTTTGTGTCCTTTCCCAGACTGAGCACACTAACTGCTTATCTGACTTTGATGAGCCCAGCAATGTATTAGGCATCTAAGCATATGCAGAAGATGTGACATCATGGCCTTCTCAAAGTGGGACTAAGCAAGGTGAGAAAGGCACAAGATCCGGTGGAAGACACAGAGAGTAGACAATATCTGTGCTATAAAAGTCTGCCCATTAATGCCTATGGAAAGAGAAGGAGACAGATGATCAGGAAACTATTTCTTTCCACAGCAGTACTAGTCAGGGTAGGTACCACACTGTACTACCCCCATAGGGAACACCCATCAAATGTTAGTGCTTCTTTTTTGTCCCAACTTCCCAGGGATTGCTCCCTTAGGAAGGCTCACTAACGCTAGTAATACTGACTGGGTCCTCCAACAGGTCCCACTTAAGAGAATGGGATGAACTAAAGCTTTAAAGCTCCTTCTAGCGAGCACTGGAAAGTTGCTGGAGAGTTAACTGGAGGTGCTCATTGTGGAACCAGGGCTAGAGGCTGTCTCTTAGAGAGTTCATGGCAGGACATTGAGGGCTTACTGTCAGGATTTGCTCTGTGGTCACTTCCAAATTAGGAAACCCAGTTAGCCTGGGACCCAAGGAATGCAGCAGGAGAAGAGGGAATGTCCTTAAGAGGGGCTGGGCTGTTCTCATCCGTAGCCCAGAAAGGAAGGGCCATAGCTAACATCCTCTCTCTCTCTGCCCAGGATTCTGGTGGCCCCCTTTTTTCAATGAGTCATGACAAAATAGGCGTTTATTTTCTAAATGTTAGTCTGACAATGACTATATGTATCTTTATTAAAATCACCAGGAGAAGGTATTTATAGCTTCACAACATTTTTTATTCTGTTCATAGTCTGTGAAAGAGAATAGTGTTCTGGGCTTATTGCTAATTCCGGTGAGTAAATCACAATGTATTTAGATCTCATTAAGCATCAAGGAGCCAGTCTTATGCAATGCTGGCCACTGATTAATAAATTAAATTAGTAATGCTCATGAATAAATCAATATGTTTAGAATCCACTGAGCATCAGGAAGCCACAGGATCACTCTGGCTGCTCACTGTTATTTATGCTTGAATTTAGAAACAGTCTAGAAAGTTTCTCTTTAAATAACAGGTCATAGACTCGAGAGGAGAGTCTATGTCAATCTACGACTATTATTCTACTAAGTGGAATTGAACTGACCCCTAATGACTGAGATTAACACGGAGGACAACAACTGGTCTAGGTACACAAGAATAAAAGATTGTAGAATGCTCGGCTCTAAACAGGGCATCTACATAAGATAGACACACACCCTCCCAAGGTTCAGGGGTCATCATAGCAGAAGGGCCTGAAAGATCAAGAGAGGCAGAGGCAGTGGGTTACTACAAGGAAGTCATAGTTTTTGAGCAAAGTAGGGCAGTTGCACAGATGAACTCACAGTGGTTGTGACAGCATGGACAAGCCCTATGCAAACCCAAGCAAGACAAAACCCTCGCATAGAGAAAGGAGGTTGGCACAAAGTCTCACCCTTAGCTGGGGGAGCTATTGGCCAGTGACAGCTGCTTGGAGAAGAACAGTCAGTTTTTTCTAAGGGTGGGCGGAGGGGAAGATAGGCATCCAGAGTGAATAGCAGTTGTTCAGGCAAACCTGACTCTGCTGGAAGACAACGGGGATACTGAGAGAGTGTCCACAGCAAAAAGAACAGCAAACTCAGGGCAACTGCTTGTTGGCAGGAGGAAGTCTGCTGGTTCCCAATATAGGAAGAGGCTGGGTAAGCCTGGTGCGCAGAGAGGAGCAGGCATGGAGATAGTTGCCTAAAAGAGACTGGGGCAGGATGCATTTGAGGACCTGGGGGATTAAATAGAATAGTGACCTGCTTGGACTTACATGTGAAAACCTGTTCCTTTTGGCTTCAGGGTGGAGGCGGTTAGGTGAGTGTGAAAAGGGAGGTTAGCTGGCTGGATAGCAGCAGCTTGTGGCAATGCAGCTAGAGTTCAAGGTGAGGGGAAGTGGGCTTTGGGCACTGGCCCATGACACTTATCCTGATTTCGTCCTGTGTGTGTTCAGCTGGCCTCCTAGGTGTTCAGATGTCAGATCGTTGCTCACTCTGTCAGAGTTCTGGTCCAATGGTCTCTGATCCTCTTTAGGTCCACACATGGCTGAGATCTTAAAACAGGGGTGGAGTAAGAGAAAGGAAGACATAGTGGCCAAGAGAAGCAGGGATGTTGTTTCAAAGGCTGCTTTCTTCCTGTGATCTCTGGAGGTTACTAGACATTGGCAGATACATTATGGGTCAAGGCCTACTGAGGCTGTTGCCACTTGTTCTTAATTTCTACAATGTCTTAATAAATGTCATTTTATCTCAGGAAATGTGTCTGGAATTTTTCAGACACACCATGCCCAGGGTGCTTCTGACTACGTGAGAGGCTACCCGCTGGCCCTGACATCCAGGTCACTGCCAGGTCTCCTGCTAAACCCAGACACTCCCTGCCTGTGGCATGGTGGCTAAGTCATAGAACTTGGAGGTGTTTTGTTCAGCAGACCTGTTTTCTTGATTTGGATTTTGAAGGAGGAAACCTTGTTGTTTCTCCTGAATACAAGCCTACAGCTTCCCTCTCTGTGTGTCTGCCTTCAGATAGGCTGCCTGCCACCCCACCCTGACATCTGGCTTAGCAGTAGGAATGGTGTGTGTTGGACAGAGCAGCTCAGAGCTGAATGGCCTTGGCAGAGAGGTGGGAGGCAGCTTTTCTGGCCCGAATTCCACCTACAGGCTTTGAGCCAACATTTCTTTTCCTTCCTTTTACAAACAGCTTATTC
This sequence comes from Arvicanthis niloticus, assembly GCF_011762505.2. Classification (NCBI taxonomy): domain Eukaryota; kingdom Metazoa; phylum Chordata; class Mammalia; order Rodentia; family Muridae; genus Arvicanthis; species Arvicanthis niloticus. The sequence goes on along the minus strand of NC_047668.1, from coordinate 65,037,895 downwards.
CCCACCTCCCACAAGATTTGGCCAGGGGAAAACTCATTTACATAATCAAGTCTCAGGTAACAGAGATGAGAAATGAGTCTTGAGACACAAGCAACATGTTGAGTTCAGGAGCCCCACTACTTTGTGTGAGGTTTTGATAGGAGACTCGGGAGCATCTTCACTGGCTCCTGACCATGAACAGCCAACTTGGGAACTCCAACAATAAGCATTACTCCTGCCAAGAAAAGCTGGCTGACATCCTGGAAGGCAACACCCAGCTGCCCCCATCTTTGGCAAGAGACACGGGGTAAGCAGGAGCTCTGAAACACACAAAGACCCAACAGGCTGGTGAGTATCCAGTGTTCATTAAGTTTCTAGGTGGAGTTAACTTATCCTGGGTTCACATCTTGCATGTTGAATTAAGAAGGGATACAGTCTCTGTGATATAGTCCTGAACAATGTTCACAGATATAATGGGCAGGAAGAAGGCCGAGAAAGGGAATATTAATGACATAGGACTGAATGCTGCAGGTCACATAGAGTCATTGAGTTTGTGCATGGAAAGATGAAGTCTATAGCAAAGTAGAACCAGCTTGCTTCTTTTGAGTCACTGTTTAATAGATTTCAGTGCAAATACTCACATCTTGTTTACTACTTGACTGCAGGATCATTTATAGGGCACTACTTAATTTCCTGTTAAGGATAGGTGCTGGTGGAACATAAGGATAAAGGATGCTCTTAAGGAGATCAGCTATGGACATCATGGATGCGTATAGAGCCTTGCTACTGTGCATAGCCCCCATGTGTCCAATCTTGTGACCGAGGCTAACCTTACTACATTGTTGGGTTGGCCCATGTACAAAAACCAAGGGCTTTTGTACAAATTAAATGACACCATTGGGTTTCTTTTAAATATATAACGAGTTGATAGAAAAATTCTTCTGAAACATTTTCTGTAGACAGCTAAGGAAGCCAGCCACATTTCACTTATCACTCTCTACCACCATGTTCCTTGACACAGAACATCTAGGTTTGAGGTCTGGCTCATCGTGCTTCCAGTTCTGGGATGTGATTCCTGTTGCATGCCTTAACTTCACTAATGGTGCAAAAGCATACGAATGACAAAACCTCAAAAGGGGAAAAATTAAATTGGATACACTAAAGGCAAAGTATCAAGTATCTAATAATATGATGTCACAATAATACTAAGGTACCATTCTAATAAAATGATAATATGAGGAATCTGGCATAAGTGTCATACAAAGACGCAGGATACTTAGGTTTTACATTTAGTGACCTCTCAAATAACAAATACCCAAGAGTATATAAGTTAAAAGAAAAACACAGAAAACTACCTTAGACTTTAGGACAGATGGCAGGCAACAGACTTCTCATTTAGGTGTGCTGGAGTCTTGACTGCCATTGCAGAAGGAGGTAGCTTTTAGCCTTCAGGCTGTTTGGGGTTGAAGGCACAGGAGGAAAGGAGAAGAAACCAGAGAAGTCAAACCAGTGCCTTCAGCAGTGACAGCGCTCAGTGAGGAGACACACGGGCTCTGCAACTAGAACAGCTCCTTAGAGCACATAAAATGAACGTACCTTAACACCTTTGCACTGACCTATTGTTTACTTTAAACATTGCTTCAAGTAGTGTTTTTTGACAATTTCACACATGTATATATAATTTTGATCATCTTTATTCATCACATTCCTCCTTTATCTCCTTCTCCTGAAACTCCCCCAGGAAATCTTTTACTTCCAAGAAAGTCCCCTTCTTACTTTTGTATCTTAAAAAAATAATAGCCTCTGAATTTGATTATGGTTGCTTGCAATCGTGGAGTCATTCCCTGGATCTTGGGATCTTCTCAGTGGCTGCATCTTGAAGAAGAAAAACAAGCCCTCATCCTCCAGCAGCCACCAACTGGCAATAACTCCTTAGCTAGGCATGGGGACTCATGGTCCTCTACCAATCCACGCTGGAATGTTGGCTGGTTTAGTCTTGGGCAGATCTTCTGCTAGTAACCATACCTCCGTGTCTTGTTCATGAGTGTGTTGTCCATGTCATATTCAGAAGACAGCACTTCACAGGGTTTCTCTTCCTGCCTTAGTTCTTACAACCTCTTAGTTCTCCTAAATGTTGTGATGTTCCCCAAGTCTTCAAGGAAGTTGATAGAGAGAGATGTCCAGGTTTAAGGCTGAGGATTCAACCGTTATTTATTCTTAGCACTTTGAGCAGTCGTGAGTCTCTTCTCTGACTGCTGTTACTACAAACAATGCTTCTCTGACCAAGGTTGAGCACAGCACTGATCTACAAGTATAAACATACATATTTAGGAGGCATTTTGACATGTCCATTTAATAAAACAGCATGAATATGCCCCTCCATGGTGCCTCTGACCTCCTCAGCGGTGGGTTTTGACCAGGTTTACAGTACTAGGTGTAAATTTTTACCATGTAGAAGACCTCAAATCCAATTTAGAGCAGCAATTGATTACCTCCATAACATACCCACCATGACTGTAGCAGTGGGCACATTTTAGTTGGCAGGTTAGAATTGCTGTATCCAAGGTTTCACTGCTCCGTCAGTGTGTTGACGATCTTTCCTCCCCAGCAGTCTGCATTGCAACTTTAAGCACTTCGAGTTTTTAAGGCAGTTCTAGCTTGATTTCTCTATGTTTTATGCTCAAAGTGTGTAGTGCCTTCTGTAATATGGTCTCACCATCTGTTTTGGTGGATATCCAAACCTGTGTTGTTTTAGGCACTTCTGGGGCCTCTCTGATCAGCAAATCCATAGGGAGGTATTTAACTCCTGGTACTGAAATCTTTGCTTAATAATCCTTGGCTTTTGGGAGAAGCATTATCCACCCACACAGGGTAACTATTCAGATTCCTTTAAACATTAGACATTTCCAATTAGTTTCATAAGACTTTTCCACATCTTTAGCACTGGTTAGACCTTCTCCTATACACCCCTCGTCCCCATATTCCCATCCCTAATTCAACTTTTCCACTCTCAGTATTTACACCTCCCCCATCTCCTTTCATATCTCATGCACCCAACTATCCCTTACCTAGCTTAGGGGTTCTTCTCTTCCCACCTCCTAGAGCCCCTTCCTAGCTTCTGACATCTATAATAAAATATCCTGGTTTTGTTTTATACCTCTGACTGGGACACAGGTAGAAACCCAGAACAACACTAAAAGAAACAGAGCTAAGACTCAAATCTAGACCTCTCATAGCTGGTCCCATGTGACTTAGTGAGTGGGAGGAGATGGGGAGATGAAGGAGTAAAGTAGGACTTGTGTGCCACAGGACGTCATCTGCCACAAAGTCTCCTAGTCTCTCATTTTATCCACTGAACAAATATGTCATATGCTTACTTTCCTACACACAGTGATGGCTGACGCATGACTCAGAGACCATCGCTGTCCTCCCTGAACACACATTTTCCAGACTTCGTTGTCACCAAAGTTTCTTTGGAGCATCTACAAGATCAGCGAATGATTCTCATCCTTTGACATGCTTACAACTCTGTCGGATCTTAACTACTGGCCTCTGAGTCAGTAGCTATGGGGTGGCTTCAGATTCTGACTAAGAGAATTTATGGCATTGATGCTGGACCATTTTGAGCAGCAAAAGTGTAGTCTTCAAAATACTTTAAAGTTAATTTTTTTTCAAGTCAATGCGACTAAACAATCTTTATTTGGGGGAAACTTTGTGGATGTCATGAGAAAGGCCATCATTTATAGATAACTTCCTGTTGTCGGTACTTCTAAAAAAATATCTAAGGCCAGATTAGACCTCTTACTTGGGAAACCAAGAAACACTTGAGGACTTTTCTGTAATTTCTACAGGCTGTTGTATGTAATTACCTCTAGTTTGTCAAGAGAGGTAGCTATTAGGTTTTCTGTCCGTTAGGCCATAGTCAGTTCTGGAAAATCCTACTAGTTCATATGAACCTTGACTAATAACAGGAACTAGACAATTAGTTGACCACTGAAATTACTCAAGATAATAGGATTGGGAGGAGCACTCACTCCCATGGAATCTCTTCAGTCACCTTGGCCAAAGTCAGCAGGGAAATGATGAAATTTTCTGAAATTTGTATATAATTATTTTCAATGCTATTTATGTGACTACCAACTACTGTGTTTAAATGTAATTCTTTTCCTTTTCCAGTTCAACAGTCTCTATTAATGCTATTAAATTACAGTTTTACATGCTTGTCTCCCCCACATATGTAAGTGTCAAGCATGTTACTAACCTAACATTTGGTTTATTTTCAAGAGCACTGAGGTTCAAGACTGGGAGGATACACACTTCAGCGGATGGTTGATGTTAATTCATAGGTTGCTTTTGCTTTTGTCTCATTAAAAAGTAGGTTGCTATAGTAACACATTTTGGGGGATTTTATCTCACGGAGCAAGTAGAAAATAGCTGATATTGATAGCAATAATTCATAAATTTCCACATCTTAAAATATCATTTCTGTGGATTACACTGATTTCTGTAAATTCAAAAAATAATTAAAATACATTATACTCCCTCTGCCTGCCAAAGCAAGCAGACAAGCAGCAGGGAGGGCCAAATCAATAAAAAGATAATTTATTTCAGATTCTTTAAAAGTTCAGAACCTTAAAAAAAATAAGATTTAATAAATATAAGTAGCACAAACTTAATTATATTAGGAGACAAAGAGAGAGAGACAGAGAGAGAGAGAGAGAGAGAGAGAGAGAGAGAGAGAGAGAGAGAGAATAAGACAGACAGAGGTCTGACCTCAGGGGCTGGACATAGATAAGGAGCAGCCCGACAAATTAGTTCACATCCTGATCAGGACTGTAAACTAAATGGCAGGAAATGTACTTAAGAAAAATATAGACACCGCCTACTTGGCGGTGGCCAACATAGACCTAGCAGAGAAAGTTACATTAAAACTGAGATCTGGAGGCTGCGAAGGTCCAAAAAAGGCGTGTTCTCTTTCTCATGTGAGAAAGATTATGGTCAGGAGAGGAGCGGAATGAGTAATTGACCAGCTTCCGGGACAAGCTAACTTTCCAACTGCTTCCCACTGCTGACAACTAAGGTTTCAGTGCTACTTCCTTAGCCTTCTCAACCCCAAATGCCATGAGATTTAGCCACCCCATGTCACAAGAGAAACACGATTAGGATGTTAAGAAATTTGGCCAGGGAGGTACAGAAAGTGTAACTGACTTAGATCTGACGACTGAGATCTCATTGAAGCAACGCTCTCCATTCTCTCACAAACACCAGGTCTCTTTACCTTGCTGGGTAACTCTGGAACAGCCATATTTTGAAGGATCCAGCAATGTTATTCTTTGTTGCTTTCACCAATCTAAACTGAAAAAGCCCCCATCTCTGCTCTCATTGACTAGAAGAAGTTAGGCTGGATCCTCCTAGCCTACCCACTCTCCCATCCTTTCCCAGCCTACCCAACCTCCCATCTTCTTTAAGTTCTATTTCCTCACATTATAGAAAGACACAACTGTAAGTCCTTAAGACAAGAGGGTGAGGGAGCTAGTATGCACAAGAAATGAATTATTTATGAAGAGACAAAGAAGACTTTCCCCTCCCCAGGTGGATTCTGTATGCTTTCCCCTAGACCAGTGGTTCTCAACCTTCCTAAAGCTGTAACCCTATAATATAGTTCTTTATGTTGTGGTGACTCCGAGTCATAAAACTATTTTCATTGCTACTTTATAACTGTAATTCTACTACTGTTATAAGTCATAATGTAACTATCTGCTATGTAGGATATCTGATATCTGACCCCTGTGAAAGAATTGTTCAACCTTTGAAATAGGTCACAACCCGCAGGTTGAGAACCACTGCTCTAGGCTACTTAGCTTCTCATCTCACACTATGGCAGGGTATAGTACTTTCATTCTTAACTGTGTATCTGCCCAGGCTCACGCTGGATTTCAGGGCTTTTTATCTATACTTCATATTCTTGTGTTCCAGTAAAGATACGACCTAGCATATATGTTCTCCTTGAATTCCTATAATGTTCAGGCTTGCAGCAAGAGAACAGAGAGTGACATGCTATAGCAGATCATGGCAAAGAGTGAAGCCAACGGGATTGAAAACTGCGTCAAGCCGACTGTATCCAACACACAGATTCCAACTCACATCAAGCTTAAAGTACTAGCTTATGCTGAGAGCAAGCTGATTTTGAAGACAGGAAGATGTAAAGACTGGACAGAGGGGCTACCGCTAAGAGAAATGGGAATGTTGTTCTCTTTCTAGGCAAGGACCCATCTGTCAGTCTCCACACCCTTGCCACTAAGTATGTCTCTGCCAAGAACACCCAGTTATTATCTACATCTGACTAACACACTCAGATCCTCTACAATTTCTCTTCACACACTATTTAAGCCCTAGATGTCTGCCTCTGATGATAGTAAGCTTCAGTATCTGAGCTGAGCATCAGAAGTCAGGGTGTGATGTGAGCACAGACCCATACAGTCATATTTTCTGGCAATCTCTCTGCACAGTGCTAGGAAGTTCAGAGATCCACTGCATCCCACTTGAATCACACTGGTTTTTTTTTTTTTTTTTTTTTTAAAAAAAAACATGCATTTTTGTGGACATTCACTGAGAATAGCTCAGTAGGTTTCCAAGAGGAGAGACTTTTTTATGTGATACACTTTATGCTCTGAAGATGCATAGAAATAATATTCTCTACATATGTTAGATTTTGAGCCTGATTCTTTAAGATGTGAGCCAACCTAAGAGGCCAGATCCCACAGTCTGAATCAGACCACATCCCTCTGGTGATCCCTCTCTCAGACAGAGTTATGAAGCTGCTTTGTGCTGTGGTTCTTATAAGCCTGTAATTTATGGTTTTGCCCAGCACCTGGCTCTTCTGTGTTCTTTGTCACACTGACTATGTTGAACTAAGTCATGTGGTATGAAACTTCCCAACTTCCCGTCACCCCTTGAAATGATACAAAAGTTAGTCCTTTCCTTGTTTGGGGGATTTCTCTGAAGGCTTCCCTTTAACCCTCCCCATCAACCCATGGAGGATGGCTACCTCTCACATTCTCACTGTAAACTGTCCCTCTTAATGAAGCTTCCCTCTAGATCTTAAAGGGAAATGCCTCTTTCCCTTTAATATGTCATTCATTCTGTCTCTGATATAGTACATTGTTCTCTTTAATGGTCTGTCACCACAAAACCAGATCATGATCTTAGGGCTCTTTTTCCTAATAAAGCTCATGCTTGAAGGAACTGTTTGTGTCAATTCCTTTCCCAAACGAACGTATTGTCATTCCTCTTCCCAATCTGACAAGGGGTGGCAACGTCTGTTTATAAATAATTTTAAAAATTAAGAGTCAGAAGATTGAGTAAATCTCTCTAGGAAGAAGGAAGAAGAGGAGGAGGAGAAGGAGAAGGGGAGGAGGGGAGGAGAGGGAGGAGACCAGCAGGACACTGTGCTAAGTGTTTTGTATATAAGTGGGATTCAATCCTGTAACGTATGTCAACAATTTTCCAGACAGATGGACCACAAAGAGCCAAAGTGTGGAGACAGGGAAGCCCAGAGCACATATGTAACCAGTGTGTGCTAGAATGTAGGATACACAAAGGGATAAAAAGGCAGAGAAAATAGTTTAAAAAGTGCTGTGATATTTCTTTGCTCTGAGGAGAAGGAGTCATGCACGAGTGGATTCTGAGTGACTCTTGTAATGACACCCACTTCTCTCTTATAGTTCCCACTGTTTCTCTTTTGCACATCATTATAGGACCTCCTGCCCCGTGTACATGTTGTCAAGTGTGGGCTGTGATGGACTGCAAGCCTGTTTGAGAATGAAGCTCTTACACGTTCTTGCTGTTAGCCTGAATCTAGCTGCTAGATATAAAATGGGCAAACTTCAAGGGAGCTGACCTTGAAACTATGGGTAAGGACTGGAGGTGAAGTAAAAAGAGGAAAAAAAGTCTCTGAGAGACAACTTGGACATGAGGGTTGATAAAATACAGCAACTGCACTTTAATCTGAGGGGAAAAGAGCAGATAGAAGGAAGGTCGAAGTAACCAGGAAGATGTATCTTGTCCTGCTGGTCTCCTTGTCTGGAATTCCCTCTCGCTCCCACCTTAACTACCCCTGAGAAACATCTTCCACTGCCTCACCTCAGATAGCCACCAGTCTCAGGATTCTATCTGCATCTAAGTGTGATCAAGAGATCATAACCCATTAAACACTTAGAGCATTTGACATCTCTCCTTTGATATGTTCATTCTTGTGTTACACTGACTTACTTTTTTTTTTTTTATAGAATACACACTCTCAGAAAGATTGTGTGTAGAGGGGTGTATGGTCTGCATCATGTGCGTGTGTGTGTGTGTGTGTTTGGATCATGCAATGAGTGTGCAGTTGCACACACCTATGAACATGCATCAAGGGGCCTGAGCAGGACAACAGGTGTTGTTCTTTGACCCTCCTCATTTTATTTCTTTGAGACAGGGTCTGCCACAGATGTAGATGCTCACTGTTTTGGCTATGCTGACCAGCTAGCATGCTTTTGGGAACCACCTGTCTCAGGCACAACAACCATGCCCCACTTTTCCCCCTTAGATTTTAGTTAGTTTTATTTGTGTGTGTGTGTGGGCGGTTGGAGGGGTGTTTTGTCTGCATGTATGTCTGTGCACAATGTGTGTGCAGTGTCCACAGAGGCCAAAAGAGGGTGATGTATACTTAGGGAACTGGAGTTAAAGATGGATGTTAACCACCATGTCCTTTCTGGGAACCAAATGTGGTCCTTCTGGAAGAGCAGCCAGTACCCTTTACCACTGAAGCATCTCTCCAGCTCCCATAACTTATTTTATGTGGGCTCTGTCAATTAAAACTCAAGTCCTCCTGTTTTCAGGTTAAATGCTTGTTAAGCCAAGCCATATCCCCGGCCTCTCTCATAAAGTTACATGCATTTGGATGGAACAAATGTCTTACTTCTAGAATTTTATCTTCAGATCCAAACAATGAAATCAGCAGTAGCTTCAAGTTTTGCTTGAGCCATCAGAGAAGTGAAGCCGCTATTATTAACGAGGAAGGAGAGGACAGAGACTCGAGCACGATTAATGGGTAAGAAAGATTAGAAAGTCAGCTTTGGATAGGATACGTGTGACATACCTGTTAGCTAGTCTACTGTAGCTGTTGAGAAGTTTAGTTTAGTGTATGAGTCAGGTTTGTGAATGAGAGCTATACACTAGAGATATATATTTGGGAGCTATCAGCTTATGAATGGCATTTAGAACCTTGAGACTAAATGAAGTGTTCAGTGGACTCAGTGTGGGTAGAACAGAGAAGACATCTAAAGATTGAATTTAGGTATTTCATAGTTTTATATGAGACTGAAAAGCTGATAAGGTGTTGGGAGCCGACTCGTAGCAGAAAGCAGCTATCATCTTTGCAGCCATCTCGAGCCAAATACCCTGACAAGAGACTTGTTTTTCAACAGCTGACAACAGCTGAGCACACTCCGATAAACATCTTGTTTATCCCACATATCTTGTTTTGCTGTGTAGTGCCCCCAGCTGTGAGGCGCACGTGGTATCCATGCCTGCAAGGCACGTGGCAAAGCATATAAATACCCCCGGACTTCCCTTCAATGAGACAATAAAGAAGACTTGGGACTTGATCAGAACCTCTGTCTCCATTCTTTGTGTCTCTTCCCCTTCATCCCCACTCTCTCTCTCTTTCTAGACCCTGACCCTCAGACAGGAGCAGCAGAGTGGGTGGGACATTTTGGCCCCCAAGCATGGGGTAGAGCAGTCCGGGACAATAAGGGAAAAAGAAAGAAAGAAAAAAAACAAAACTGAATTTCTGAGTACTAAAGATCAAAGGCCTTCCACAAGGGGATCTTCTATTATATCATAGTATGTACAGTATGTTTACTGAGAGGAAAATTAGCAATATGAAAATCACTCATGACTTTGCAAAGAATATTTCTTTTAGAATAATGAGAACAGTGTCTTCATTGAAGTGAATGTAAAAACAAAAAACAAAAGCTGGAGAGGAACTGGAGACAGAAGCTGATGGATTTTATGTAGAGAGATGAGGAACAGTAGACCTGTAAAGATTCAGAGGAATTCTCTTTTAAATGAAATGCATCAGCTTATTTATATCAACTAGAGTCATCCAGAAAGAAGAAGAAATTAGTGTCAAGGGAAAAGAGTATTGCTAAGTTGATGCCTTTGAACAGATGAGCGGGTGCTGACCTCACAGTCACGGGTGGTTCTCCCCTAGGAGCAGGAGAACGGGTGAAAGGCAGCTGATGGTTGTGGAAGTCAATGATGGGGGAGGTTCACAGAGTTCCCTTATTTCTTCCATGTTCAAGGGAGAACGGGAAACACAAAATAAAGGAGACAGAGTGGTAAGAAAGCACTATTTAATGCTGATGTGTGGGGAGGAGGTGGAGATTGTCCATGCTTCTTCCTGGCTTGAAGTCTGACAACTATTCAGGGAAAGAGATGAGATCATGGGCCTGCACAAAGGGCCAATACGTCTGTGTGAACTCTTACAGGGCACCAGTGAAAGGGTGGATGAGAAATGTCCTGTGAGGTGAAGGTGGGTGGACTAACCACAACTAAGGATATGTAAAAGGGCTATGGAAAGCCAATCCACTGCTCTGTAAGTTACTTTTAGAAGTATAGGGTTTTGAAGGAGTTTGAAAGGACTACGCTGTATGAATAAAAACAAATGGTTCCCCCAGAAAACAAAGATTTCATTGGTAGGAACTCTCTAAGTGCTACAATACCAACCTGGAAGGCAAAATATACTTACTGGTGGAATGGAAGTATAAATATTATGTGGGTAATCACCTGCTTTTAAAAAGTGGATTTGAGGTCTGCTACACCCAAGGGAATCCAGCTATGCTATTGTAAACTTGGTCTAAAGTCCATAGCTTAGAAAGTCATAGGTTCAAGGGAAGAACCTGATATCACTGTTTTTACTAAGTAGATGTGCTGTCAAACTGTATCCTAAGTATTTCCATTTATATTAATAAATTATTGTTATAACTAATGTCAACCTTGGTCAGGAAAGCTTTTTTTTTTTTTTTGGCAGTGAGCAGTGGTCAACCAGGAGACCCATAACTGGCCAACGTTCTGGGAATAAGAGACTCTTGAGACATCAGCCCTAAAGAGGACATTTGTGTGAAGCTCCATCACAAGGCTCAGGAAACATCATGGAAGACTGGGTAGACAGAACGTAAGAGCAAGGACATGGCGGAGGTGTAGTGAAATGCTATGTTCTGGACATGCCATAGATGTTGTGCTCATGAACTTATAGCAGCTGTGGTTACCTACAGAAGACTAAGCCAGTCAATGACATTCCACCACCAATGGTAGAGGAGGTCATGTGGTCTCATCCCTAGTTGAGGAGTTATTGGTACTGCTGCAAGAGGGGCAGTGGTTGTTTCTGCTGGGTTGTGGCTGCTGGTGGGGTTCCTCATGCTGAGGTGCATGACCCCAACACATCCATGTCCGTGTGGGAAATCTTAACTGAACTCAGTAACTAGGGGATGTGGATGGTGAGAGGCCTGTGACAGTGGGGGAAGTATGGATGGATATGACCAAAATGTATTGTATACACATATAAAATTCTCAGAGAGTGATTAAAAACATTGTTAAAACACAGAGAAAAATGCCCCTGTAGACCAGGATAATCATGGGAAACTTATGAAGTTCTGTGTAGGCTCCAAGTGACTAAAGTAACCTTGTAAAATGTAGATCTCATCCTAAGCTGTGGCTAAGGTAAAGATTCAACAGTGAACAATTGTGCTAGCCAAGGAGCCCCAAAGTCAGTGATTCCCATGAAGCCTCTATAGCAAATGAAGAAGCCCTGAAGCCAGGTCTTTGTGACCAAGGCTTTTTCCAAGAAACTTCAGAAGAGAAATCCCTCAAAGAATGATCTTGTCAAATATTGAAAAAAAAAATTAAGAGGTTAAAACAGTTTGTGATGGTTTGTAAATGCTTGCTTCAGGGTGTGGCACCATAAGGAGATGTGGCCTTGTTGGAGTAGGTATGACCTTGTTGGAGTAGGTGTGCCACTGTGGGTGTGGGCTTTAAAACCCTTGTCCTAGGTGCCTGGAAGTCAGTCTTCTCCTAGCTGCTTTCAGAACTAGAGGTGGAACTCTTAGCTTCTCTAGCTCCATGTCCACCTGGATGCTGCCATGCTCCTGTCTTGATGATGATGGTCTAAACCTATGAACCTGTAAGACAGCACCAGTTAAATGCTGTTTTTTTGATAAGGGTTGCCTGCATCATGATATCTGTTCACAGCAGTAAAATGCTAAGACACAGTCAATATTAATAAAAATAAGCAGATCCCACTCATGGAAGGTTTTGGTGTCTAAATATTTCAAATAGTATAAGAATTTCCTAAAGACTATAAAAATGTGTATTTAAACCATTGAGGGTATAAAAGAAGAACCCAGAAGCACAAGCAATTCACAGTACAATTGGAAGAGAACTTACAGATATCAAAGAAAACTAATATTGAAATCTCAGACTAGATGAAATGAAAGATTAGATACAAATAAAGAAAAACAGTCAGCAAATTAGAAAATCGATGTGAGGAGTTATAAATAATCAGCATAGGCAGATAGAGAATGAAACTAGAAAACAGACATTTAAAGCATGGGATGGGGAGAGGAGGCCTAATTTATGTCTAAGAGAAATTTTAGATAAGGGAAAAAGAGAGGGAATGAGAGAGAAAAGTGGAAGGGGAGACAAGAGGAGAGGCAAAAAGAGGAGAGGAAAAGGAGAGAGAGAGAGAGAGAGAGAGAGAGAGAGAGAGAGAGAGAGAGAGAGAGAGAGAGAATCTAGAAACCCTCATGATAAGGACTTTTTACAAACTGAAGACATATTAGTCAACAGACAAGAAATGCAAGGTTTCTAAAGAGCAAAAATGCATTCAATTATCATCCGGATGCATCAAGCATGGACATGCTGAACACCATTGAGAAATAGAAGCTCGCCGGGTGGTGGTGGCACACGCCTTTAATCGCAGCACTTGGGAGGCAGAGGCAGGCGGATTTCTGAGTTCGAGGCCAGCCTGATCTACAGAGTGAGTTCCAGGACAGCCAGGGCTATACAGAGAAACCCTGTCTCGAAAAACAAACAAACAAACACCCCAAAAAACAAAACAAAAAAGGGAGCGAAATAGAAGCTCTTCAAAGTTTCTATAAGAATAGCTCTGTTTATCTTAAACAGAGTATTCAGACTTCTATCAAGCTTCTAAAGAACCACAATGAAGCCTAAATGAAAATGTGCTAATCCTAAAACAACAATTTACTAGATATACAGTCAAGTAAATTATTCAAGAGTGAGCAGAAGCCTAGATGCTTTCAGATGAAAGCTGAGTTCTCTGGGGGTGGAAAGATGACTCAATTAAGAGCTTGTACTAATCTTGTAGAAAACTTGAGTTCTGCTCCCGGTACCCATGTTGGTTGACTTGCAGACTGTAACTAATCTCCCAGTGCTCTCATTCCCCTTTCTTGACTCTGAAGACACCTGTACTCACACATGCATAGACCTCCATGCAGAGGTCTATAGTTAAAAAATAAAATCTTAGAGAAAATATTGCTAATAGAATCACTAAAATGTATACTGTAAAAGGTGGGTGTGAGGGTAAAAGACAATAGTGTCTATTGTATTATTGTCAATATCGTCCTGATTAAAGAATATATATTTATAAATAGCTTTTATCCCCAGCCTATATCATAGCTCTCTTAAGAATTAAATATTAAGCTTGGATTAATTATAAAGATAATTATTTGACTTAAAAATGGCTAATCTTAACAAAAAAGGCTGGATATATACATATACATCATATATAGTATATGTATTATATACATACACATAGATATACTTCATATATTATATGCATATATACACATATATCATGTGCATCATATACATACACATACATATACATCATATACATACATATATATGTCTACATCATATACATTGTATACACATTCTTTATGAAATAGAAATGAAAGTGGAAAATGAGAAAATGGCATTAGGTGTCTAAGAACTTATTTCTGTTGAAATTTTTGAGATTCAAAAGATTTGGAAGATAGACTTCTAGAGGCCACCTCTAACAAGAAAACCAAAGACCATTACTGAATAAATAAATAAACAAGAAAGAAACAGACAGACAGACAGGCAAAAAAATTGAAATTCTCTACAAACAGGCAAATCACCCACATGGAAAGGACCAGGAGTCCCAGGACTTTTCTAAAGAGGGTGAATGGACTGAAATGAATGCTGAACTTCTGCTTCACATATATAGTTTTTTTGACCATATTTTTCTCGGGGGATGGTGGACAGGACCTCTGTGGGATAGTAAAAGTTTGTCAACATGAGAGATTATTGAGACATTGTTAGGAGGAATGGAAAAGAATAATCTTTGAGTAGAGACTTAGAAGAGAGGCTGTTAGGGTGATGGATGCCGGGAATGACATGTTTAAAAACTCGTGAGGAATGACAAGGTACCAATAAAGAGAACAGTGTTGCACGAGGAGATGAAACATGAAGCATGCAATAAAGATCCCTTCTTGGGAGAGCTTTCCAAGGGGTGAGTCTATAACTCTACCATCTGGGAAAGATTGGAGCCCTCTTTCTGGTTGCCAGGAAAGATGCTTAAATCACATTTTTTATGGTTTCCTTCAATGAAACTTCATGAAAACGGCCAGATATACACAATTGAGTATGAATCCAACTCTCACAGGCTGAGTCTTATGCTGTATTGGGTCTTGAGTTGTTTCCAATTTGCCTCTTTTCTTGGGTTCTGATGTTATTAGTCATTTGGAGGAGGGGTAGTTACTCACTGAACCTAGCTGTCCAGCAAGTGTAAGCCACCTAGTGGTGCTACTTCATTTTTCTAGGTGATCATTCTCCTCTTTCCTTAACCTCCCAATATGTCTCTCAACCTCCTTTCAGCCCATGAAAGAACTCCCAGAAGTCATGCCGACTATAGCCACACACGCGTACCTGTTCTACCCTCTGGTTACAGTGAATTAACCAAGATCCTATCTGAGATCAACTCCTCTACAGCGTCACTGCATTCATTTCCTCCTCTCATCAACTTGAAATACGTGGCTCTAATCACCAGCCTCTCTTTAGTTACCCAGTATTTCTCTCTGTACCTGGACCATTTCCAAAGTCACTCAGGCACATCCTTAATGCCATACAGTCCCACTTCTCTTCTTTGGAGAAAGAAGAAGAGGAAAGGGAAGAGGAGGAGAGCGCTAATTATAACAATAAAGCCTCTATAGTTTATACATTTGCAGTCACCACTTTTCTCATTCTTCCAGGCTTTTCTCATTCTAATCAGGCTTTTATGCCCACAACTCTCTCCTATAGCATTTTTTGCCCCAAACTTTTCCACTCCAAGGGTCAAGAGTAATAGCTTAGTCTTCATTATTGAATAAAGTTGGCCACTCTTTTCTTTTGAAACAGTTTCTCTCTCCACGTAGGCCCCAAATCACCACCACTTCTGGCTCTTCCTAGTCCAGATAGTGAAGCTTCCCCAAACTTCTCCTTCTTCTGATTCCTCTTCATGTCCACATCTCTGGCTATCAGGATGCCCTAAGACCAGCTTTAAAATGTTCCTCTGGCCCCATGCCTTTCCTGGGTTGTTCCATACCATCATTTTATTTTATGATTTTATTTTATTTTTCAGGTTCCATTAATTGTTTTGAGACAAGGCCTCCCAGGGTAATTGGGAGCCTATATATCTAATCTCCATCTCCTTCTGTTTCTCTTTCTACTCTCTGCAGTGACAGTCTCTGAGTGCCACTATTCCTCCTAACTGCTGAGTCCCAAATCAACCATATTACTGACAGCCTTCCTTCCTTTTGGTCTTCCCTCAATTATCTCAGAATTAAGAGTTACATTCACTCAATCTGTCACGATCTATCACAGGTTTTATACATTCACACGTCCTGAGGACATAGAATTTTCTTTGACTTTCAAGACAGAGTTTGCTCTCAATAGAACATTTAAACAATGAGACTTCATTGGTTTGAGACTAGTGATAATTCAAGTGGTGATTAATGATCTTAGTAGTTTTTATTGCTTACTTTTTAAACCCTTAAATAAGTATGAACAAGATTCAAGGGGCTCTTCTGTGTTTGATAAAAAGGAGAACTGTCTGGGATTCAGGGAAGCTTGATTGTGTGTAGTTTCATATCTGCCACCTAAGACTCTATGCCATGGGGTCCTTCTCCTACCTCTCTGGGATAAGTTCACCTCCTTTTCCAGTGCCTTCTTTGTAAAATGAGGGTATTCAGTAAGGCAGTCACCAAGAAATGAATGTGGTAAGGAACTGCTCTAAATTCTTACTGCTAACCCTTTCTTTCCAACCAATAAATATGTGTCAAAGGATTGCCATGATCACTGTACTTTGTTAATGATATTATGAAGTAAGAGATATGCCCTATCATTAACTCATAGATAGTAGGAAAAAGAGCAATTTATGTATTAGAATTAAAAGAAGTTCATTGTAAAAAGTGATATAGTTTACATTTATCTTTATATAAAGAAACTAAGCTGAAGTCTAGAAAGTGAGACAACTTATTTAAAAACACACTGTTAACAAGTTCCAACGGAGCTGGAACTTTCCAAAGAGGTGAACAAACCCGACTCACTTCAAAGATAGCATTGAATTCATCTCCTCAACAGTAGCCCCTTTAAGGTAATCATAGTCTAGATTCTAGACCGGAATGTTTCTTTTCTATTTTGATAACCTCTGAGAAACTGTCTCTGGGCACTCATTGGGTGATGGTTGTTATATTTTGGCAGCTTGATAGTCGATCTATACTGATATGCAAAAGCAGCCAGGATTTAAACGCTTCAGGATAAATGGTCTGTCCACCTGTGTACACAGCCCAGTGTTTGGACAGGATGAGCTATGATTACTTTAAATCAATGACTGAAGACAGAGCTCACTCATCCCATAAGAAAGAAGGTCAGTGGGATCAGAGAATTAACAAAGAGCACCAGAACCCATCCATAAAAAAAAGGTCACAACTATTGCCCGGGTCAATACAATCCACCTTTGCTTTAACTCACAGAAATCCAAGGAAAGAGAAAGCATTGGTATGTGGGTGGATTGTGGGGGATGGTCTCAACACATAATTCTAGCTATAAAGTAATTTCTCCCAGAAGATCGGGGAACCCTTTCCTTAGGAATTCACGTTCCTGAATCTGACCTTGCTCAGTAACTGTGGAGGGAAGGAGAAAATGACTGCTGGATTGAGAGAAGTCTTTTATCCTTCAGCCAGAATCTGATCATCCAAGAAATAGGATAATGATGCCTGTTGAGTAAATGCTTGGGAGGAGCCATCCCTGATTCTAAATAGTTGTGAGAAACAAAAACAAGCACATCTGAACTAGAAAGGATCTGCCTACTACCCTTCAACCTCTTCCCTTCATGTACATGTTTTAAAGTTTATGAAGATGAACTGTAGCATCAATACACCGACACTTAGAATGGTCTGTAGGCAGGGAAGAGATACTTCCATATTAGATGAGCAAATGAACTTAAAAGGGGTCCACAGGCTGGGCAGTGATGGTGCAGGTCTTAAATCCCAGCACTTGGGAGGCAGAGGCAGGCGGATCTCTGAGTTCAAGGCCAGCCTGACGTACAGAATGAGTTCCAGGAGAGCCAGGACTATACAAAGAAACCTTGTCTTAACACACACACACACACACACACACACACACACACACACACACACACACCATGGTCCACAGATTTGTTCAGGATCATAGTGAGTTGGTGTGTCAGGAAGTCATGGGTATAGCTATGACAGGCATTTAGAAACTTCTTTTTCTAGAAAAGTTACCCCTAAGCACCAGTGAGCCTCAGGAACAACCCATCCAGAAAATGAAGGGCCAAATTAAGAAGGCAAGAACAATGGAGGAACAGATACTCTCTGTAGCAGGAATCATATTGGTTCTTGATTACTCTGGAGTAAGAAACGGATTGTGCCATTCAGACTATGATAGTGGGCAATAGATATCCATTTATGAATAACTCAGGTCTGTAAATAAGATAATGGAGAAGGCCGTTTCGTGACTAAGACTACTTAGTTATGCATACCTCTTACCCATGGGCAGTTCTTCCCCTAGTTAGATTTAAAGCTCACGTCAATACCCTGAAGATGGACTTGAGGGTGGCAGATACCTTTATCTGTTCTCTTCAGTGTGGCCACACTGACTGAAGTTCTCTCCTCTCTTGCTCATCACTCATCTCTAACTGGCATACTGTGACAGGCATCCAGGCCTAGCATGTTGGAACTGTGAGAGCTGGGGATTTTGCTGTGGAATTATAGTTACAGACCCACAATTGTGTCCTGGGACTTTGGTGACTGGCCATGGCAAGTCTTACAAAAAAGGACCCAAAGTTCAAGATAAGGTGGCTTTTCACTGTGACCAGTGGAGTATTTACTGGAGCAAACGTCACTAATTATCTACCAGTGCCAAAGTGAACAGTCATTGAGCACAGAATGAACACTGCCATTCTGCTTCTTTCCCTCCTGTCCTGAATTGCCCCAGGGATTTTCCCACCTGCCCTTGCGATGGCTAGTGTCAGCAGCAAGGGAACAGAGCAGGAAACAGTTCCAGGGAGCTTCCCATAGAAGCCCCAGGGCATCTTTTAGAGACCTTTCAGGTGAAGTTGGAAGTCTTGATTCTTGAATTTGCTGTGGAAAAAAATTCAGGATGAGTTGGTGTGCAATAGAGTTGGAGTTTATTAAGAAAAGAGTTTTTAGTGCATTAAAGTACGGTGGTTATTAGAAACAGAAGTGCTTGGGGGAAAGGATGAGACTCACCAAGTGTGGGCGTGGGTGTCTTGAGAGAGAGTCACAGTTAAGTGCTGTTATAATAGCCATGTGTGCAATTTTAGTGGCTTCTGAAGTCACATCTCAAAAGGTTGCTAAGGAATTTAATGAAATCATAGGGTGGTTCCTGAGGTATATGGGATGGAATTCCAGTTTATATGGTAAAGGTCACAAGGATGGCATGGGGAATTATAAAATTTGTGGTCCTATCTATGAGATTCTGTCTATGAGATTCCCAGACAATATCTGGGAAAGGCATAAGGTCATATTGGAGGTCATGTGTACCCAGGCTTTAAGCAGCATTCATTGCCATGATGCCACTCATACTGAAGGTATACTTTTGCATGCAGGTAAGCTTCATAGCAAATGTTAATTGTGTTAAAATTCGGGACTCTCAGTTAGCAAAGGATTTCAACCAGACTCAAAAATGAAGGACTCCATTTCCTTCCTGTACCTCCTTAATTTCCCCTTCCCTTTTGTGTGGCCTCACTATTATTTTTATTTTTCATTTAGATCCCATCGAAGAGTATGCCACCAAATCCCAACACACATAGTCTTCTTAATTACCCTCCCCTGGGAATCAGAGCAACACTTTCAATTTTATGAAATCTGTTGCTGTTTTGTTCTGTTTCCGAATAAAATAGCCATGGGAAAATAAGATAATGAATTCCCAATGTGACCAGGACATTTTAAAATGATGGCAATCATTTTCCTATGATAAAAACTCGAAAGTCCCGAATGCTCAGGGTAGGCTTTGGCCAACTTACCTCTTGCTTAGTCAGTGGGAGAGATTCTCATTATTGTCATCATTATTATTGGTCACTTAGCTAATCAGAAGAGCCAGTATTTGAAGGCAGGCCTTCCAACTTCCCAGAGCTCAGTGAGGGTAGCCTCACCTTGTTCCTATGCTTGAGTTTAGCAGCACAGAAAAGAAAAGCCATGGATTTGAAGACTGGGGATGGGGGTGTGGGTGTGGGTGTGGGTGTGGGTGTGGGTGGGGGTAAGGCATGGGGCATTAACAAATGTGAGAAAAACTGACACTTATCAGTTACTGGGACAGAGTCATCTGGAGCTGGATCCTTCATAGATGACTGCAAATGAAATCCTGACACTGAATGAATATATTGTTTGACTCCTTGATGAGAATAGAAAGGCAGAAGGCTTTGTTTGGATGGAGAGGGAAAAGGATGAGGAGGTAGAACCAACTTGCTTAACTTGCTGGTTTTGCCAGTAGGGGACCAACCTTTTTTCCTTGGGATCTAGAGTTAAGGAGTGGGTTATTTGGAGAGTTTGGAAAGATTGGAAGCTGGAAAAAGCAGGAAGGTGCTGTCTGTCACTGTGAACTGCTTCCAGACTCTATCAATTTAATAGATTAGACAAGGAATTCCCTGGCCTCCCCGTCTATAAAGCCCAAGATATTACCCTTGCAAACCTTTCCAAGATGCCCTACCCAAGGCAGGCCATGTGGACTCTGTCTTTCCCTTCCATCTCCTTACATTTGAGCATTTGATCTTTGACACAAATGCTGACCCCACATGTTATATTACAGCGTGTGGAGCACACTCAGCAGACAGATGACTTAAGGCACATGCTCTGTCTTCTGTTCTTTCTATTAGGGGCATGATTTAGAAGATGGATGTTTATAACATGAACCAAAGAATTTCATCCTCCTCTGGAATACTGTGTAGGAGAGAATCCTAATGGACAAAGAATAATGTCTCCTGGGCTGCAGCCAAATGTTTGGACTTATTTTTAAAAGCCTTTATAGCTTCCATCTTCTCCATTTATTATAAGCTCACCACGTTATCCTTGTCCCTCACTTGTGTGGAGGGAGGTGGTGACAGTGAGCTCTCCTGTCATTTATTTTCACAGAGGAACCACGTCTTAGTAGTGATGTACTGTTGCCGAGTGAAGCAAATTCCTGACTATCTACCTTAAAAGGTTACAGGGATCTCTTCCCCTGCATTGCATTTTAAAACTGGTGTGGGGAGTGATATATAATCCTGAAATGTAAATCAAGTTGAAATACTTGGGGTGCTCAGGCAGAAGAACAAAGTCCTGCCAATGGAAGATAACTCAGCAGTGCCTACCTTCTCAATTCCTAGCAAGGTGACTTGGCACAGGAGAATGGCACCAGAATTTTCCATCAATCTTGCTTTAATATTGAGAAGTGAAACAACCATCATGAACTTCAGGCTTTTCCTTTGCAAGAAATACCATGCAGGGCTATTGCAAAGGTTAAATTAGCCAAGATATGTGTAAAGAAGTCTTAGTCAGCATTCTACTGCTGTGGGGAGACATGAGTATGGCAACCCTTATAAAGAAAAGCATTTAATTGGAGCTGGCTGACAGTCTCAGTCTATTATCTGTCTGGGCTTGGAATAGGCTTTTTGAAACCTCAAAGTCTACTCCCAGTGATATACTTCCTCCAACATGATCACATCTTCAAATCCTTTCAAATAGTGCCACTCCCTGCTGATCATATTATTTAAAAATCTATGAGTCTATGGGGGCCATTTTCACTCAAACCACCACAGAAGACATTGAACAATAAACACTGTTATTACACGAGCAATGGGTAATGACTTACTTGCTGTTCTGGGTTCATTGTCCCAGATAGAACATCATCTTCTGCTCTAGCACGCAAGCTGCCTGCTCGAGCCAACTTTTCCAGGCTTAGTGCAGTACAGGCAAAAACTTTCTGCTGACTTAGGGACTAATTTTCTTTCATCGTATTTCTCTTGAATTTCTTTGACCATTTTTATTGAAAAATCTCTTCTTCCTCGGGAGTCATTTTGGTCCCCTTGTTACTGCCCAGGGGCAGTGCACAGTGGGGTTTGAGACCTTTGACTGTTAGTGAGCAGAGTGCAGTTCTCCACGTGTTGTCTTGGTACAGGTCAGGCTTTACATTGGAGGCTTTGTGGACAACATCCCCACTTTGTCCCTTCCCCAAAGACAAGGGTTTTAAAATAGAATTTGCTTTTTTGTTTTTTTGACATGGGGTATATGTGGCAAGCATAGGTGTATATGTGTGTGTGTGTTTACATTTATGTGGGTATACACGCACATGTATGTGCAAGTGTGTGTGGATCTATAGTTAATATCAGGTGTCTTCTTTGGTTGTTAGCCACTTTATTTATTGAGGCAAGTTATCTCACTTGATCCCAGATCTCAACAAGCCAGCTTGCTGCAGAGACACCCTGTCTCTGTTTCCCGAGTGCTATGATTACAGGTAGAAGCCACATCCGCTCACCTTTTTAATGAATGTGGGATCTGGGCTTAAACTCTGGACCTCAGGCCTGTACTGCAATCACATTGGTCAGTGAGCCAGCTCACCAGCCCCCACTTTCTGACCCTCCCCTTTTTTCTTTTGATGTACTTCATTGTAATACATTTCATGTAATACATTTCAGGCATGTATTTGGGAAGACAGGCAGCATCTCAAAACAAAGACTTCACTCCTTAAGTCGTTGCTGTCAGCTGTCTCATCACAGCACTTGGGAACAGTAACTAGTTCATAAAATCAAAGAGCAGGACTGTTGTCTGTGATAAACATGACCATGTCATTTGTTGGATTTGGGAACTGGTTTTCTAGAGGAACATGGAAGAGTTTGGAAATGCAGATTAGAATACCCTAGAATACAGTCAGTAGGGCATTCTGGGACTGTGGAGGACCAGAAGGCTGGGGCTGTGGAGGACCAGAAGTCTGGGACAGTAGATAATCAGAAGGCTGGGGCTGTGGAGGACCACAAGCCTGGGACTGTGGAGGACCACAAGGTTAGGAAGAATGTGGACAGTGGAGAGCCCACTCCAGAGGCTTTAGCAGAGAACTTGGTTAGAGGTTGCTCCTGTTACATTCTGTCAGTGACTCTGACTGCCTTCTCTTTATGCTTTGTAAGCTTCAGTGAGGCTGAAATAAAAAGTGATGGACTAAGTTGTGTGGCTGAAGGCATTTCAAGGCAGCTTAAGAGTCAGGCTGTGGCATATTTATCGCTAACTTCATTTACTGACATTTACAATGAGAATCCAATGTTAGAGAGATATGAAACAATGTTCAGTTCGAGCTGAAGAAGGGAGAATAAGCCAGTTTAAGCATCTGGATAAAGAGAGTGCAGACAAAGCACCTGCTATTCTGAAAGAGATTAGCACAGCCATTCATGAAAAGTCTTCTGCTCTTTACAGGAAGGTGATCTGAGGGTGAAACTGCCATCTGCAAGCTCCAACAGCAGCGTAGTGAGCCTGAGCTGAGAAAGCACTAAAGGGTTTCAACAAAACAGCAGTCTTGGGAAGTGTTTGCTTGGGTTCAGCGGTGGGTGACTGACGTGGATAGACTACACCTTGAACTGGTAGTAGAGGGTGGTGATACTATTTCCCTGTTGTTTTGGGTATGCAAACCACAAGAGTTTGGGATCAGAGAGGCTTGTTTCAATCTTCTGGAAATTGCTGGGGGCAGGAGGGATGAAGTAGCCAGATACTCTGGTCAAGACCCTAAATAGTCATCAAAAGAGAAATCAGCACATGAGAAATTCAAAGCATCTTGGGACTTAGGGAAAGTTTACCAGTCCCAGATGATGAAGGTTTTCCATTTAGAGAACAAGAGCCAACCTCCATCTCCCAACAGACACACATGCATACGCACACGCACACGAACATGCACACGCACATGCACACAAATGGCCATGACATGAACCCTACTCCCAGGTATGGAGGAGTAGAAAGTCATGCCTACGGTACCAGGAGGATCTGAATCAGGTGTC
The DNA here is from genome assembly GCF_011762505.2 of Arvicanthis niloticus. NCBI lineage: Eukaryota > Metazoa > Chordata > Mammalia > Rodentia > Muridae > Arvicanthis > Arvicanthis niloticus. The sequence goes on along the minus strand of NC_047668.1, from coordinate 65,014,293 downwards.
TGCTACAAAGAAGAACTACATTAAGGAACTAGAAATTAGACCCAAAACTCTGACCACTGGAGGTTACCAGTAGGTGGAGCTGGCAGCAAACAGATCATGTGATTCATTGATCATGGGACTTTAACCCCAGACATCAGGCACAAAGGCACAGACCTAGGGCAGCACACTGGATCAGAAACTGGGCTGCTGAATGTTTTCCTGATGGTAATAAAGAGACATGAGCTTCCCTCTCAGCCAGACATCATCCTGTTGTGGGTGTGGAGAATCTGAAGGAATAAACTTTTCTCCAGCGATACTTGGGTTGCTCTAAATAATCTGGTTAAATGTGAAGAGAGAAGAGACAGGTTGGAGTTCAAAGACTCTTATGAATGGGAAATTTCCTATCCTTGGTTTCTTTGCCATCTTTTGGCAACGTAGGATGGGGTCTAGTGAAGAGTAGCTGCTGCTTTTAAACAGAGATGAAAAGTCCAGCCATCTTGAATGTCATTATATTTTAACCTTGCTATTTATGTATTTAATTGCATCACAGATAGAAGACATTGAATGTAAGTTTAAGTGTAATCAAAATTACCAAATGTGGGAAGAATTTCAAATTGTGGGACGAATCCACAATATGGAAAGCTCTTCATTTCTGGTACATTAAGTAATGCCAGCAGGTCAGGTCATAAAACTCAACACACACACACATATGTATGTACATATACATATATAGATTATACATTGATTTTATATCATTGAAGGAAAAGAAAACTAGAAATAGTTTATCTTTCAGTTTTAAATACTTCTGTATTGAACATTGCTAAAATAGATACTGTGTTGACTTCTGTGTGGCCCGTGGTTCTCCTTCAGTGCTCCTGAGCTGAGGTCATCTGTCAACCCAAATCTTAATGTAGTTTTCTACAGTCTCTTTCTAACTTCATTTCTGATTTTCTTCCCATTTGTCATTCTTTTTTAATAAACTTGTAAGCATGCTCTCTGTGAAACCTATCATTGCTTCTGCTTTAGAAAAAAAAGGAAAACAGCAGGCCAATGGATTCAAGAGAAGATATTGCTAACTCTTATTGTGCATTGTGAAAGGTGAGAAGTTTGCTTTGAGTGGCCATCTTTCTTTACAGTATGAACCTTAGGAAAAGCCTGACCCCTACACCTACACTTCGAGGTTGGAGATTGATGGCAGCACATTCTATCAAGCTGTTTCCAGCTTCTCTATTATGAATTCCTCTTGGTGAAGAAAAAAATATGGCTACTGTTTTTCCCTCAGAAATTTCCCCAGAGAAGACCAGCATTCAGGACCAGGAAGTGACCCATTTATAGATCCTGACTTTGCTATCTATGTAGGTGATAAAAATACAAGGAGTTCCCAGAAGGAAATGCAGATAGTTTTTCTTTTTTTCCACTATCAAAGCAGAAGATTGGATTTCCCAAGGGACTCCCTGAGGTCTGAAGGAAAACAAAGGCCTGTGACACAGCTTAGCTGCCAGTCAAAAGCCCAGGGTTTTCCCTCAGTTGTATGCATGTGTGTGTGTTGGGATTTAACAGGGACAGTCATTCATGGTAGAATTACTTTCCATTTAACTCGGGGACACTGCAAGTTTAAAGGACATGACCACCAAATTAGCAATTAGACACGTCAAATCCTGAGCCTTCTCTTAGATACACTTCACCTAGAAATATGTTCTGTTAGAAAAAACATGGACATGATCTTGTCTCCTCCCAGGCTGATGTGATCAGGAAGTGGCTTAACTGATGGTTTTCAGACTTTTCCCTGAGGGTAATACTAAAAGGAAGGTCAGTTCCTACAAGAGCCAAAGATAGGCAGCTCCAGGTGAAAGAGGAGACTGACAGAAGCCCTGTTGTCTGTCCTGTCCTTGGCACCAAGTGCTTCTTGAGGTATAGTTTGGAAATCACTACATACATGAAAAAAAGCAAGCGACAAAACCACACATGAAGAATTATCGCCAATGACTCCAAGAAGCATCAAGATAGTAGTTTGGAGAATTATAATTCATACATTGTGCACACAGATTTATTGCATTGCCAGAGAGGCCATTTTTAAATCTTAGTAAATATTGTCTTTTTTACTTTGGTTTTATTTAAATATTCAAATTAAGTGCCAGAGCGATGGTTCAGTGGTTAGGAGCACTGGCTACTCTTGCAGAGGGCGCAGGTTCAGTTCCCAGCACCCATATGACATCTCACAACTGTCTATTATGCTAGTTCCAGGGCAGCCAACACCATCTTCTGAACTCTACAGCACCAGGCCCACATATGGCCCATACAGGCAGGCAAAATACATGATGTAAAGTAAACTCTAAAACTAAACCTAAAGAAAACCCCACATGGTATAAAATGAGTGTAAAACAATCTAATTGGAAGTGCTTTTTAGTTATTCAGAAGCTGTGCTAAAGAACAGGAATCATTAAAATGTCTAAAACCAGATATATCTCAATTACAAGTAGTATGAAAACCATGAATATTTATAAAGTGAAATAAAGATAAAAGGTGTAATAACTCAAGACAAGTGGGATCAATGGGTGTGTGAAGGAGCAAATCAAGCTGAAGAAGTAATTTCCATAGGAGTGGACAGTAAGACTGACCTGTGTCTCATTGGAATTCCAACTATGGCATCTAGGAAAATGAACGATGGCGGACTCTTCTCTTTTTGATCCTGGTGATTTCCCACCTGAAATGGTAGCTGAGTTATTAGCACTCTGCTTTACTAGTGGCCCAAGGATAACAAGCTTAGACATTGTCTTTTTTATGGTTACTCTTCTATGATAAAACACCATGGTGAAAAGAAAACTGGGGAGGAAAGAGTTTACTTCCCTTACTTTTCCATATCATGGCTTACCATTAAAGGAAGTCAGAGCAAGAACTCAAACAGGACAGGAATCTGGAGGCAGGAGCTGATCCGGAGATCATAGAGGAGTGTTGCTTACTGGCTTGCTCACCCTGGCTTGCTCAACCTGTTTTCCTATAGAACTGAGGACTGTTAACCAGTCCAGGGACAGCACCATCCACAATGGGCTGAGTCCTCCCTCATCAATTACTAATTAAGAAAATGCTGAACAGGCTGGATTTTATAGAGACATCTTTCTATTCTCAGATGACTTCAGCTTGTGCTAAGCTGAGATAAAACTAGCCAGATGCACATTAAATCCTGTCTGTGGGGAGTTGGGAGAGTCCCAAGTGCTTTGTCAGGTGAAGGTATGGCATCTGTGTGATCTTCCTTTCTCTGAGAAAGCTTCACAAAGAACAGTGTATCTGGTCTCTCTGTAACACTTCATCTCCATCTTTGTTCACCTCTCCAGTGGGGTTGACACCAGGGGTCCCCGTGATAGAAAGTACAGTGTTGCCATTAGGAAACCAATATTAAATGGCTTCCATTTTAAAAAAATTCACTAACTGCCATTTGGGAATAGGAAGATGGCTCAGCAAGCAAAGAGCTTGCTCACATCCATAAGGACTAGAATTTGGATGCCTACAACCCACCCAAATGTTAAGCGGCCATGCCAATTAACTGGCAGGAAAAGGTAATTCCCGTGGCAAGCCTAGCCAAAAATTTGAGCTCTGTGTTCAATAAGAGACTTTCCCTCCTTATCTATAAGGTGGACAGCAATGAAGAAAGATGCTTCAGGCCAACCTTGTGTCTCTACATGCATATGCACACATGTGCCACACACGCTCATATCTATGTACTCACCTATACATGTACAAACATGCACACGCATCGCACACACATGCAAAAATAAAGGAAAACTGAATTTTCCCATACAATACCAAAAAAAAAAGAAGAGAAAGATCCAGAAAACAAGAGTAGTAGATTTTGGATTAAGATGACCTTCTAAAAGTAAAGGCGGATAGGAGGGACCTGTCTAGTTGTATTGAGAAAGGACCTGGAGATGTTCTACATGATAGGAAATAGTAAATTTGTGTTTTAATCGCGTGACTGCCCTTGTGACTTTCCTTGCTTTTTCTAAGTGTCTGCCTTGCCAATCATTATGGTGAGGCAGGCTCCATATTGTGTTTGTTGGCTAAATCAAGAGTCCGAGGCTTCCAGAATCCATGCTGCTTCTTTGAGTCACACAGAAAAACAGAGAAATCCAGGCATTAGAGCCCACGTTTCTCTTGTTCCAGAATGCAAATAAAAGCTTCAGTCGTGATGACACATTGCCTGTCAACAAAAAGTTACAAAAAAATTCTCGTTTTTCTTAGTATGTTTAATAGACTTGACTTGTATATCAGAAAGTGAGAGCATTTCTGTCAAAAAAGGCATCGGTAAGGTGGGCGGCCCACGATCTCACTGCTACTGACGGCTCTATCTGGGACTAAGGCATGAACCTGCGCACCTGGGCTCCAGATGGGGAGAGCTGCCTGTGCCTCCGGAACTAATTCTACTCCTGCATGCAACAAGCGTTATCAGCGAAGTGCAAAGGCTCCTGTAGGCTATTTTGATGCTGTCATTTCCCAAATGACCTCTCCAAAAATATAATACGCTAGAGAGCCAAGATGGTGCTCCTGTAGGATACCAGAGATGTTGGTGGCCTCTGAAGGGAACAGAGCCAATCAGAGCACATCCAGTGCCCGCTGTCACACTGCAAACAGATGAATGGGAGAGGCTGAGTTCCGTGTGCCTCTGACAGCTGCAGCTTCCCGATAGCTAAGGCTGTGTCTGAGCAGGGAAGACAACGGTGAGGCCTTCGCTGTGGCCCTGTTAGTGCTAAAACAGATGTGCCTTCAGCACTCCCGTCTTAGGTGGCCACTTTCGTGGGGTGGAAAGGGATAATCTAAACCTTCCTTTTCTTGCCAAAATAACCACGTGCAGGTCTTTGTTCTGCACATCTCTGGAACACACAGATTTTCTAAGCAGCGGGAACCTCCTGCCCTTTTTTGGTCTTTGGACAAATTATTGTCCTGCTCATTTCTCCCCCGTTTACTGAAGTCCCAGAAGGAAGGGTTCATGGCTGGAGCCTGTAAGAGTCTCCTTTGTGAGGGGAGTTACCACGAATAAAGCCATCAAGACAGGCCATGAGAGACACTGGACTTCCAGCCAGGATAGCTGAGAGGTTGCCACTCTGCAGGTCTGCTTGCCTCCTCTGGCTTTATTCCAGGGATGAAGGAGGAGAGACTCCCGCATGGATGCTACTGTGAACTTTGTCTGGCTGCACTAGTGAATAAAAGAGGAGCAATATATTTTTGGCTCGAAAATATAAGGTTTCTTTTGTTCTCTAAGTCGATAGAACTTGTTTTAAGTTGATTTACTATTTAAATCCCTGTTAGTAAATGAACACTTGCTCCTTTCTCTTTGTTGCCAGAAGCAGAAAATGTCCCCCAACCCCTCTCACCTCTTTCTTACTTTACTGGTAAAGCCTCGTGAAATGCGGTCAGTCACTGAATGGCCAGGAAAGGCCAGAATCGACAAGTGTAATGGAGACCCTTCCTCCCACCCATCAGTAGATGGCAAAGCCTTCTGCCTTGCTCTCTCATTTTCTCCAATGGCTTATTGATAAGTTTTAGTTTTCTTTTAGGTTTTCTAAGTCTGCTTCTAAGAATGGTGATCCCTCCTAACCCGAGAGCACAGACCTAACCCTGCCATTCCTCAGCTCTTCTAGGACCCAAGGTTGTCTTTTGGGTTCCTTTTATTCCTTGTTTATCTCTTACTGAGTTAGTAACATAGATGCGTATATTTGAGGCATATACATGTGTAAATATATATATTGAGCTACTTTAAGTGCCATCTCCTTAGCTAATTCTTCACATAATGGGAGAAAGGAAAGGAAGATATTACACACTTTCTCCCTACTCACACCATTCCACTGTCACGCCACAACTTCTATCAAAATGCATTAGATTTTCCTCCTAAAATTCCTCCTATTAGATTTTTTTCTTAAAATAACAACAATCAAACCATTTGCAATCCATATGTTCCTCCCCACCAGTGGCAACCAGCGTTTCAGGATTAATTATGAGAGCTATGAAGAGCTCTTTGGACATTTCCCCTAGAGCATCCATAAATAGTAAAAAGATGAGCACTGACTCCAGGCTTCAGCTGTCCCTGCTGCCACGTCAGATTCTGATACTTTCTTTCCTAAGCAGATGCCAAATGAAGTGGCTTTTCAGGTCTTTCAGAGTCTGCAAGACATACAAATCTCCTCCAATAAAGAGAACCAGGCCCTTGTCACTTGATACCAATACGGGGCCCTTCTCTCAGTATACAACGCTCTGCAGGAGGAGCAGCAGATAACCTTTAGCCTACATAAGTAATAACATCATGATTCTGGAATTTCTCTGTAGCATGGCTGGTGGCAGTATAGAATTCCACAAGGCACGTGCCCCTCTTGAACGCCATCCAAAAGAAGAAGCTATCAGGAGGACCTTATTCTAATACAGGCTCCAGGGATGGTGCTGATGGTTGGTAAGCCTCAGGGTAGCTGGTGGGACACTAGGCTTGTCATATGTGCTTGTTTATGTAGTCAAGCCTTGGTTACATAGACATACACAAACTTCTTCCCTACCACGTGTCTATCCCTTGTTTCTTCATTGATTGGTTGAGCACCCAGCTTGTTCTTTGACAACTCTGAATGTGGAGTGGTATGACTGTTACTTGTTTGAATGCTTACTCTGCGTGATTTTGTAACAGTCTGTTGTTTTCTATCAGCACCGCCTCTGCTCCACATCATGTTCTTGACTAATTCTGGTTCCTAAAGACATAGGATTCTGCTAATGGACTCTGCTTCCTACAGACATTACAAGACAATGTAACAACAGCAAAAGGAATAGTCCACCTGACCAGGCTCAGGTAGTAAGGTAAGAGTCAGTAGAATCTGCCTGGAGGCTCCTTGGCTTTAGCCTGAAAACCAGCTTGACTCCATCTACCATTTAAAGCCTTTTAATGACAGCTTGCAACTTCCAAGCCCAAAAAGAGAGGAGAGATGAGTGCAGCACAGAAGTTGGCCTGCAGAATAGCTGCCTAAGCACAGATTATTTTTCTACAGTATTTGATGAGAACAAACCAAGTAAGGGTTTCCCCTTTGTTCCTCTGGCCTCTGGCATTGTTTACCGTCTTTCCTATTATTCTGAAGCGCTCTTGGAGCTCTGACAGCCTTCTGTCCTCGACTCTCCCTGCCTGATGTTTATTTTTCAGCTGTTTCACATCATATCTGATAGAGGGAATGCTTCCCCGGAGCTCATCAGGACTTCAGAGGAAATGAAGTTCCCTGCTTTGGTGACAATCTTAATAGTCCACAGCTTTACAATTTGTACACTTAAGTAGCAGGCTTCCCTGAAGAATCTGCTTTCCTTCACCACCAAAGAATGACGGGAGGAAACCCAAGTCTGCTGGCACCTGAGTAATGATCCCACAACTGTACTTTGGACTATCGCTATCACTACTTTATGTTGGGATTTCACAGCATGGGTTGTAATTCTTCTTCAGTGTTGGCTTTTGTCAATGGTGGTTTTGAGACAACAAGGTTTTGTATTTGCTCATGGAGTTTTGAAAATACAAAATACACATATTTTGAAAATACGTTCATGAGGTTTAACTCAGTTCTCTTTGAAAGCTGATTCGCTGTCGTTATTCTCCTCTGATGGGGGATGTTGGCGCGGTGTAGACTTCATGTGCAGTCTTTCTAGAACATGAATAGAATGTCAGCACAGAAAAAAAAGAGCCCTCCAGGTCTGTGCTGATTTGTGAAACACTCACATAATTTAGTGGCCTGTGAGAAGCAAGGATGTGAGGGAGAGTTGAGTAGAGGCTTCAGGGCAACACAATGTCCATGTAATTACTTAATGCACTGGAGTAGGGCTACTTGGGTTAGATGCCATCTGCTTAGCTGTAAGGGATGGTGGAATTGTGCTACCCAAAGTTTCCTGTGCCTGCTAATCCCTGTGACTTGAGAATGAATCTGCAGGTGTAATCATCTGAGATGATATTATCTTGGGTTCTAGATCTGGGGACCACTGCTCTTGTGAGAGACAGAAGAGAAGGTGTAGACACAGAATGAAAGTGTGTGGAGGAGAAGGCAGAGATCAGAGTGATGCTGCTCCAGCCCAACCAATGCCCAGGGCCACCAGGGGCTAGGATGGGCAAGGAATGCCTAGGACCACCAGGTAGATAGGCAAGGAAGGATTTTCTCTCAGGGCCTGAGAAAGAAAACATGACTGTGCAGATACCTTGACCTTGAGCTTCTGAACAATAGAACCATGGGAGATGAAGCTATTGTTTGAGGCCATAATTTGTTGAGCTAAAGACAGGAGACTACTTATTTCCTTGGAGACCTAGGCCTTTACTTAAGTTCCATGAGTCAAAACTCTCAGAGGAAAAAATCTCCTGGGATTGTTATAAAGATGAAATAGCTTTACTTCAGGACTGTCTCAGAGCAGGACATAGGACCTACTGTGAGCTATACATGTGTTTCTTCACAACATGGGCAGAACTTAGATCTCACAGGCTCCCAAAGACTATTTCCACTAGTCTGAGCAATTCAGCAGCAGTTCTTAAGTAGCTGGAAAGCATGAAGCAGATGCAGGGGTCCCCTTATGAGCCACTATTTAAATGCCTCTCACATGGATTGCTGTTGGAGAAGTGTAACTTCATGAGGCTTGTGTACTGGGACTTTTAACAGTATATCTGCTAAAAAGTGCTTGCATGCCTTCCTAATCCTTGAGCCTTGGTCTGCCTGCCTTCTAGTAGGATTGCTGCTTGTTTGCCTGGAGATGCTAACTGGTGGGTCGGTAAAGAGCATCTTTGGAACTATGGAAGTGAATGGTACCTAAGGGCTGCACTAAAACAACCTTCACTGCTTTCAGGTTTCATGTGTTTGCCATGGATTTCACAGACACCATTATGAGAATGAATTGCAGATGTAAATACCCCTCGTCTTTATCGAGACTCTGGAAGCTTTAAAGGACAGAGGGCTCTGCAAACCACCATTTCAATTAATGTTCCCATTTTATGGATGAGAAAAAGGATGCTCAATGAGGCACAGTAAGTGACCCAAGACAGCCATCAGGAACCAGAACAAACATTAGATCTCTCGTATTTCCGACAGCTCTCAGATTTTACTTGAGCATTCTTTAAGGCTGAATTTGATTCTGTTACAGAGTGCTCCAACTGTTAATGTATGCAGAAGAAGGTAGCATATGGCAGGGTTATCACCATCATTGTCAAATGACTTAATCACAACTCATTTACTTAACAGCTGGTGGTGATGGAGCAGGTAAATTTGGAAGGCACATGCATATCATGTATACTCAAAACAACATCAAGCTAGAAGCCAGACTTTTAAAAACTAGTTTCATTTTGACAGTTTATTCCTGGTAAACAATGTATTTTGGTGATATTTTTGCCCCAATTGCCTTCTCTTATCTCCTCCTACTCCTGCTGACTCCTTTTTCTTCCCAACTAATTCCCTCTGACTTTCAGTCCTTTTTCATGTGTCACTTGAGAGCAGCAGAGAGTCCTTTTCTTTCTACAGACAGGCTAAGCATCTCTTACCCACAACATTTTTTTTTACCCTCTCCCCCACCCAGCATAATTTAAGATCTTTGCACCTTGCACCCACCCTTTAAAGACAGTCCTTATGTGCTCAGCAGTAGCAGGCTTCTTAGGGGCAGAGAGCAGTACTTAATTATCCTAGATGTCCATAATTTGATCTAAATCTGAGGCTTTGTAAGACTGTGATGGATACAAGGCAGCCAAACAGTTCAAACTGCCACCAAGATCTCCAAACTGGAGAATCTCACATACAAATCTGGGTTATTTGTAGAAGGAGATCATAAACAGACTCAATGTCTGCTTCTAGAACTTCATACATTGATGGTCTCAATTTCATAGGGTTCAAGTTGAAATTTCTGTGTATGTCTTGCTGCTTCATTGAGAAATTATGTCTAACATCACTTGTGTGGTTTGGAATATTGGATTAGTAGAGTCACTCTTAGATTAACCAATGAAGTAAGGAAAGATGAAGAGGGGAAGGCAGATTTTCGAGAGAAAAGTTTTAAGAAGAGCGAAGGGGATTCTTATGTATGTGAGAGAACTGTCCCAGAAGTGAACTGAATCATACATCTTGCAATTCAAAGGGAGAAGAACTGACTCCTGCAGGTTGATCAGCTGACCAATCAAACAAGCTAAGTAAATTTGCTGCAGCCATAGGGTATTGGAACTCTCCATCCCTGCCTCTCTTCCCAGTTTCCCAATATTCACTTCCTTGTGGAACAGACTTGTTTGGAGAAAAGCTGGCTGCTAAGGCTTGCGGATGAGCAAATCTATTGCTTCTTGAAGCTCCTAACCTGGATTCTCAGTGTTGTTTTGTTGCATCTGCTCTTTAGTGTTGAAAATCAAATTTCTTGGTGTTTGCTTTGGACCATCTATTTTTACAAGCTTCCATGGAACCTTCCATTGGGACATATTGGTTAAAAAAAATGTTTTGATTCCTGTCCCTTTTGTCTGCCCATTTGATTTAGCTGTAGGAAAGGTAAACGGAAGATTAGACACGGAAGTGTGTGATCACTTCCTTCTCTCACTCTCTGACAGGCAAGAAGGAAAACTGAGCACAGACTTATGAACACTTAACCTCTAGGCCATCTGCTGCAGTCATGGTGGTAGGGCACAGGGACTCTGGGATCTCTAACGAGCCATTACTTGCTAAGTGCTGGGACAAGTCAGCTGACCTGACAGACCCAGTTTTAGCCTATGACGTGCCACAATGACAGCTACTTCACTTACGATGACATTTCAGAGTGTCACTTCAATTACTACTCTGTTATACTTCATCTGCTAAGCTACAATACATGATGGTTATTATTGAATATTATTAATATTTCTGGTGATTTTGTGGTAAAAAAACAAAACAATGCTTTTTGCTCTGCATTGGGCAGAGAACTTAAAACAGAGGGAATGTTGGTGAAGCCTATAGGCCTTCACTTAGGTTCAACGTCAGAGGATTTTGTCTTATTGTATAGGGACACAAAGATCCAAAATGGCCAATTCCAGATTGGTACAGTCCTTAGTAATTTTTTTTCTTTTCTGTGATTCATTGTTTTTCATTTTAAGTAGTCATGGACATTTCAGGGCATCCATGAGCTAGGGGAAAATGTAAAGTGGGAAGCCAGTCCTGTCCTAATGGAAGCTGCAGAAACAATGGTGGTCCAGGGGATAATTTATTCAAGGTTCTCTGGTGAGTATGATAGGGACCATCATGTCCCTATCACTTTGTGAGCCTTCTTGCATGATTCTGATAAAGAGCAGGCTGTAAATTCCTGAACTCCCCCAACAAAAAGATCACAGTCCATGAAAAAGACACAGGAGCTGACACTTCCACCCAACCCTCAGCATGTGGCCACTATTCATTGCATGAGATTTCAGATGCTGGTGATAAAAAGGCAAGTTTATAGAGACACTATGATACCATATAAAAATGAAGTAATCACTGGGAAAAATATACTAAAGCAAACTGAATCTTGAATGTATAACTATACAGTCCATACTCAGCCCAAATTCCCAGTGAGTTAAAGCACAGGCTGCATAATTATAGCTTGTACACAAAATGCCTTTAAATCTCTTCCATAAATTTAGAAGAAAAAGGAACGCTCTGTTTACAGCTACTCAAGCAACATTCCTTGCTGTGGGTTTATAGACACCAGCACAAGGGGTCCCCAAATACTTTAAAAATATTTTTAATTATAAATAAGAAAGGACAGATTCTACTTTTACAATTTTTATTTTATTGTAGCTGGCACACACACACACACACACACACACACACACACACACACACCGAGAGAGACAGAGAGACAGAGACAGAAAGTCAAAGAGAGAGACAAAGAGAGACACAGAGGGAAAGAGAAGACAGAGACAGACACACAGAATCAGAGACAGAGAGACACACACATACACAGAGAGAGAGACAGAGACATACACACATATACACAGAGACAGAGAGGCAGAGAGACAGACAAAGAGAGAGAGACAGATGTCAGATACAGAGAGAGGGGGGAGGAAGATAGAGAGGTAGAGAGAGATAGAGAGGTGAGAGAGAGAGAGAGATAGAGAGAGAGAGAGAGAGAGAGAGCGAGAGCGCCAGAGAGAAGAGAGACGAGAGAAGAGAGAAGAGAGAAGAGAGACGAGAGAAGAGAGAAGAGAGAAGAGAGAAGAGAGAATATCTAGGAAAACAAGAAAAGCTTCACCCATCCCAGGCCTCTGATAGCGAAGTTTAGTTTGACAGAACATAGATTACATTTACTTTCACCACATTTTCCCCTTGAAAAAAAACACACACTATTTAACATCTTGAATGTTTTACATTGAATTTGTTGAGTTTCTGCATATTTTTGAACCTGTATCATAATTTTTGCTTGTATTTCTCTTTTTCAAATAAGGGAAATGATCAAGTTGAGTGACCAACACATGCAAGCCATCCACTTGATGCAGCAATGCTGGTATTATGGCTCTTGCCCTCTTTCCATGTGTTGAAATCAGGCAGTTTCTACATAGACCCATTACTAGGGGAAAGGAGTGAGTCTTAGCCCTTTGTTGTAAGAAAGCTGATGGCTGCTACTGCACCCCATAGTTGAGCAATAACCCAGGAATATGGCTGATAAAGATGAAGGAAGTGGCTATTGAATAACTGGAGCCCTAAACTAAACTATGATTGACCATATTACCTCACCCCCAACATCCAACATCCCTGAGGATGACAATGCAGAGATATCCACACAGATGGTATGTTGCGTCTCTCATTTGAGCATCCCTTCATTATAGTTCACAGTGCTACTGAACTCTGGTTATGTAACATGTGTGGGATGAAGGAAGGCAAGGGTGAGCTGCCTTTGCTCCCACAGCCTCATGAGAGGTTGATTTAGCTACATATAAAATATCTGCAAGCTAAGTTGAGATAATGAGTCATGTCTCTAAATATATAACGTGATTAAATTCATAAAAATGCATTCATAATTGCTTCATAAGGATTCCCAATATTTCCACACTGTAGGAAAGTTTTTATTCTCTTTTTTCAGTGAAAAGAGTCTTAGTACTAATTGTGTTATGAGCATTAGATCTCACTAGAATGATTAAAATCAAGCCAAGAAAAGTATATTTTGACCTTTAAACTAGAAAATATGTGGAGACCACCAAATAAGCAAGACCTCAAAAACTGTCTTATGTTGGCAAAATCGATAAGGCTCTCTAGTCATGGGAATTTTCTCTCTGCTATGGGATTGAGTCTTTCTGAAGAGCAATTTGCAATATACATCAGGCCCTTGGAAGTTTTTTGTTTTGTTTTGTTTTTGTTTTGTTTTTGTTTTTCGAGACAGGGTTTCTCTGTGTAGCCCTGGCTGTCCTGGAACTCACTCTGTAGACCAGGCTGGCCTCGAACTCAGAAATCCGCCTGCCTCTGCCTCCCAAGTGCTGGGATTAAAGGCGTGCGCCACCACCGCCCGGCAGGCCCTTGGAAGTTTATATCCTTTAGTGTAGTCATTTTATTTCTTAGATTTCCTTCTATGGAATTAATATGAAATCAAGGCAAATTTTATATACAGTTATGGTTTTGTCAACATTCTTTATGATGGCGAATACTTGGCAACAACCTGAGTGTGTAGCCCCAGGAATACAGTCATGGTAGCCTCCAGACTCTAGTACTGTAGGAGTCCTGAAAACACTTCAGAGAACCTTTAATGATGCAACAAACTGTTCAGAGCTAAAGTGAAAAATCAAAAAAATATTATCCTGCATAAGAGCACGGCCCAGTCACATAAAAACATGCATCAACCAGTCAAACTAGACTGGATAAAAATAGATTATAGTCAGAAACCTCAAGCTAGTGTAGCTGCCAAGCACAGGAGAATAGTCAGTACCCAAGCCCTGTGCTGCTGACACTGATCCTGAAGTTTTCTTCCTCATACCACAGTGTGTGTGTGACAACATTTGGTTTGAGAAACATATCATTGAGTATTTAAATATTTTAAAAAAAATCTGTGGAATTATTTTAGAGCCCCTTACTATTTTGATAAATTTGAGAATACAAGTAAGCATTTTGATATTGCTTAACCTCTCTTGTCCTGTAAGAGGCTGATGTCCTCTTAACATTTAGTGTATGCAAATATGATAAACTCACTCTGGGACTCAGTTTTCAGATTGAGGAACTTGTACTACATGTGGAACACCTAAATAATCCACAAAGGAAAAAAATATAACCTGGAAAGGTTATTTATTTTTCCAGAAATTTCTAAATTGAACTAAATGACAAAATTACCAGGCTGATTTTCTAAAAATTCAGATCCAGTTCCTACCGCAAGAGGTACTATTCTAGTGCGCCTGGGGTGGAGTTCTGACCTTGGCATTTTTAATAGTAATCTGACAGGACCATCTTCAAACCATGCCGAGGAGTGGTAGAAGTATATGTAAGGAGTCCCCGCATGCACAATGAGTTACACATGGTGACTCCACTGTTTAAACTTAGAAAAACTCCTCCTCAAACCCAGGACTTATTTATAACTCAAGTCTTCTGGCCACTGAGTCCTGTAACCACTTGGCTCATCCATGCACTGGTTGGTCTTCTATAGCTCTCGAGTTGGGTATTTAATGCTGCTTGGCTAACAAATGACCCCAGATCTCAGTGGCCTTACATAACAAATGCTCACTGTCTCCTAATTTCTATGGGTCAAAAACTGAGTGACTGAAGTCCAGACAGGGGAGGGAGAGGGAAAGCTATTTTCAGGATTAGTTGTGTATTTATTGGCGAGGTTCTATCTTTTTCTACTGGGCTAGTTTATACATCAGGGCATCTGACTTCCCTGTCATCAGAGAGAAAAAGAACAAAAGAGTAAAATCAAGATGATAAAGGAGACAGAGGGAGAAGCTAAATGAGAGAAATGTACATGAATATAAAAGACTCTGTAAATAACCTAAGTTCAAACATGATGCCATCATCTTTTCTCGTGTTTGTTAGAAGCAAGTTAACTTTAGCAGACATTCAGAAAGAGAAGCACACAAGTGCAAGAACTAGGACCAGAGGTCAGTATGGGATGTCTGAGAAGGAACTCGCCACACTACTGTAGGAAACAGGAGAGATAGCAGCCGATACAAGACATCTTTCATCTCCATCTTTCCACTGATACTTTGAGTAATCTCTGACTATTGGTGGCAGTCAACTCAGCAGGCCCAAAGAAGAAAGCAGTTTAGTCAAAGTCAAAGAATGAGCATTTCTCAATATAGAAAGAAATATAGCTGTCTCCTTAGGAACTGAACAGACTCTGTCAACAGCTCTCATTCTGTCTTTTAAAGAAATGTATATATCAGAGGGCTCTGGAATCTACTGACTTCCATTCCTCTCTCTTAGGACCTAACAGGTGGACCAATTCTTTGAAAAGAAGACACTCGAACTTCAAGTCCTGACCTCAAATGTAACTTGTTCAGGGGGTAACACAAATAGATCTCCTAGCTCTCTTTGGATGATAGTCCAGAAATATTGAGTAAAACATTTATTTACATTTTAAAAACATAAAATATATCTACACATACAAATACACACGTTATGGGGCCATCCACGTTGTCTAAGTTTGCCTCACTGTATAGCTCTGCTTGGTAGCCTAGACTTCTTTTAGTGATGTGAATGAAGCTAGGTATCCAGAGCCTTCTAGTTCAGACACGAGACCTACCGTGCAAAGTGTAATCCACTTGCCATCTGGTAGCCAGATGACCAGGGCTACAGTCATTTTCCAGCATCTCAGCTTGCTGTTGAGCCAGAGCCACAAATTAAAGCAGAAAATAACAGCTGCCCCATGGCAGCTTTTAGCACAGAGTGTTTTCTGTCTCTCTCCACGAACTCACTGGTGAGAAGAGGGTCTCCTTTGTCATTTCAGCTGCCAGGACATTTCATGCTAACGAACTGTGAAAGGGAAGTCACTAATGATATGAAATCCCTTTTTATGGCCAGGGCTGGCCCAAGGCCACCAGAGGGGCAGTGCTTTTTCCCTGTGGGACCATTAGAAGACGTCTCAGCAACCGAGGCTAAGCTGTTCATGGACGGTGAGAGGACAGGCTGATCCAGGGCAGTGTCCAAGGACTCTGGGGACATTGGCTTGCTTCCATAGGCTACTATCCTCTCCACCTACAACATGTCAGCATTTGGCTGTATCCAGGGGAAAGGAGAAGGTGAGATCCAGTTGACAGACCAACTAGGTCAATTAAAAGTAATCCTTAAGGTACCTATTTGAGTTACAGAGAGTCTCATAAAAATGGCTATCCCATTGAAGTTCATGTCTGCCTTAATTCAAACCAGCTAATGGCCTGAAGACTTGCACAAAAGGGTAGTCAAGGGAAAAACTTACAGAATAGTAGAAAGAGTTGTGCTTTGGAGTCAGAGTGCTGGGCTAATATCGTGTGTTGGTTTTGCCTATGTAATTTTATGTCAAAAGTTAGAAACCTCTGAGTCCCATTCCTCCCTTTGGAAGATAGTTGAGTAATATTGAGATTATATCCAGAGACTGGTATATTTTAAAGCCATTAAAAGTGTCATTTAAACCATTCTGCCCTTGTGATTGAAGGTTTGATATTGCAAGTATCACTCTGTGCGGTACAGTTCTCTCTACCAAAGCATCTTTATTTTTAAGAGTAAGCATCTTTGAAAAAACTTAAGGTAGAATATGTGAAGATTTAGTCACTAGGGCTCCACAGCACATGGGAATTAATTAAAAGAGTGGGATGGGCGAAGATTCGAGAGGGTTCTTGAAGCTCCTTTGTGATCCTTTTTTCCATCAGACCCTGATCACACCCTTACCATCCTGTACTTCCTGCCACTACGGATTCACTGGTACTGTTTCTCTTTCATCTCCCTTCTCCACTTGGCCACAATTATTTTAAGACTAACCCATGCTTCTGGATATAATAATACATTGCATTTATTTTATTTTTTTTGCTAACTATATAACATGTATGGATTCACCACAGTTTGTCTTGCCATTCACTTGTTGATAATCATTTGATTGGTTTTCCATTTTGCTATACTTTGTAAGAAAGATTTTTTTTTTAAAAAATGGGTTGCATTTTTAAAAAAGATTTTAAAAATTATTTATGTATACATGCCTGTCTGCATAAGTGCTATATGTATCACATGCATGAAGGTGCTGAAGAAGGCCAGAAGAGGGTGCTGGATCTCTTAGAACTGGACTTACAGGCAGTTGTAAGTCACATGATATGGGTGCTGAGAACTGAAAGTGGGTTCTCTGCAGAGCAGTTTTCTTTCCCAAGTGAAGGAGTTTTTATAAGAGATATTGTGTCTCCTTTAGCCCATAGACCAGTGGTTCTCATAGACATGCCCAATGTTGTGACACTTTAATACAGTTCTGCATGTTGTGGTGACCCCCAATCATAACATTATTTTTATTGTTATTTCATAACCATAATTTTGCTACTGTTATGGATTATAATGTAAATATTTGTGTTTTCCAATGGTCTTAGGAATCCTTTGTGAAAGAATCTATCAATCACCAAAGGGATCACCACTCACAAGCTGAGAACAGCTGCCACAGAATACAATCCAGAAAATCTACTGTCTGGAAACAGCCAGAAGTCAAGTTTGATGTTCTCCTATGTGTGCACAGCTCAATTCTATCTTAGAAAAATTACAACTGAAGGGTTCCTCTGACTGATTGAACAGTATCTACAACAGGCTGAACCCAGTGCTTTGAGGTAGAACAGTTTCCCAGTGAGCCTAGATATCAGGGTACTTTCTTGCCTTGGTAATTTCATGTTTCAGAACTCAGTTGGCACCAGGTAATAGTGGTAGTGCATATCTTTAATCCCAGCACTCAGGAGGCAGAGGCAGGTGGATCTCTCTGAGTCCTAGGCCAGCCTGGTTTAACAGAGTAATTTCCAAATCACCCAGGGCTACACAGAGAAACCCTGCCTCAAAAAACAAAAACAAAACTCATTTGGCTTATTTCCACTGTGACATGTGGTGGAAGGAATTCCCAGCAGAGATGCCCAGGACACCTCTCATGAAAGCTTTTTCTGATCTTCCCCAGACCCCAGCACTGGGCATCAGGCTACTCTGAGGAAGTAGGGGTGGGAGAGTTGGCTACTATACAGGAAAAAAAAACAATGGTAAGAATACCAGGGGAAGAAGATGAGCCACAGGAGTCAAGCTCTGCTTTACAATCTCTGTCCCAGAATAAGATGGAGTAAGCCTTTCCCTTGGCAGCTCTTATAGGTGCTGGTGGAATAAAGTACTTATAACAAAAGTTCCTAAGGGGCAATGCACCTCTGATGTGTTCAGTTTAGAGCTCTACACTTATTGTGTAGCCTGACCCATGGTTAGAGGCTTTCAATTTATTATATACTCTTGAGTGAGCTAGGTCTTAGTGTTATTGTATTAGTGTTAACTAATACAATTAATTAATTAACTGTATTAACACTAATACAGTTAATTAGTGTAACTGTATTAGTGTTGTATAAACATTAATGTTGACACTCAAACACTCTTTGTCTTCAGTTATGAGACTATACTTTTCCCACATTGTGTGTCACTGCTGGTCCTAATGGATCTTCAACTCAAGGTTATATGTCAGCAAACTAGGATTCATTCACATCCAGAAGACGCTTGAAAGTCTGTCCTTTTACCACCAAATAGGCTCAGAAGAAAAGCCTGTGTAAATGGCAGCCTATGTTCTGCCAACCAGGAGAATTCTGCTACAAGTATAAGTAAACACACACACATTCACAATGTGTCAGAACACCTTGTCAGGAGCATGTGTTGGAAGTACACGTGTGAGGGATAGCATGAAGAAGAATGGGTCTTGCCAGATCTAAGCCATTTATGTGATTCCTCTTATAGAGTCTTTATAACACAGAATTGGTCCTTTCTAAAGATGTCAGTTACCCACTTCATGAGCTGTAAATAGTCAGACCTTATGCAGAGTGCAGAAAACTATGAACTCATGAATAAGGGCTCAACAGCAAAATCTTCCCAACTTCTGTTTTCTCATATACAAAATATGAGCACTAATTGGCTCCTTTTCCATGTTTGCTGTGAAGATTGGGTATGGCTCCAGGTGTGAGGGGGCTGAGGAGGCACCTGAGATAGCAGCAACTCTGTTCTCACCCCAACAGAGATGTTCTCCAACTTCAAACAGAAAATCTGCTCTCAAGGGAGCAAGAAGACTGGAAACAAAACCCCAGCGAGTGCCTGGAGAAAGGGAGACACTAGCAGCATCTTTGCTTAGGCAGCTCCAGTGGCATGCAGATAAAGCTTTGTTTGCTCATCTCTATGGAGACGGATATGAAGGGAAAGTCAGAGCGCCTGGAAATTTTCTTCATAAGAATATTTATACTATACCAGAACAAGGTCTGGTTTTGCCCTTGTGACTAGAGATCTCTACAACACTGAGGATATAAAGGCACACTGAGTATACAGTGAACATCTCTGTATTTGTTCTGAAAGGACATCTGCTTAAGTGTAGGCTTAATGCCCTGAGATATTTATATTAAACACGCATACTACCTGCACCATGCACATGCACAGGATACCACATAAGTTCACTACAAAACTGTTGAGAAATTCTCTAGAGAAAAGATTCAGATCTGAGACCTTAGGAAATAGATGCCTCCCCCTCTTAGTATATTTTGAATGTTCTTTCCTTATCCTCTCCATATGTGTGCGAAGATGTGTAGCCGTGTCTGCATTGTTTGAATGACTTAGTGAACCACTCAGGTCTCAGCAGAAGATAAAACCTGCTGTCCTCGACAGGAACTCAGATTCCATTCACATGAACCTTTTCTTCAGTTGGAGGGCATCTTGATTGTCCGTGATAATTGCTTTCTGTGCTCTTTTACAGCTTGGCTCGAAATAAACTTCATCTGGCAGCCCATCTGGAAACAAGTCCCATCACCAGTATTCAGACGAATGCATGTAGATGAATACTCCACTTCCCTTTAGTAACATACGGACCACTTCTCACCGTAGTCTCTAGCTTTGCAACCAGTAGAGTATAAGGCTCTTATTGATTTTTTTTCTTTGTGACCAGAAGTTGTATTTTTCTCAATGAAAACAAAACATATTCAGGTCAATTGCAGGAAGCATGGAACAAGCAAAAAAAAATGAGTCATGTTTCAGGTGCACCCAAGTCAACGCTCAACATGTACTGACTCTTGGTTTGGGTACTGGCCAAGTAATGTGGTTGAGTTGAAACAGCCTGAAACAAGACATATTTTTGGAACTTTTTGCTATGAAACACAATTTCTATTATTTACTCTTACTCACAAGTTCTAGCGAGAGGAAGTACAGACCTATGCAGGCTGAGTAGAACTTAGCCTGACATAGAACTCAAGTCCTGAGGCCAACAGATGTGAAGTGAGCAAGGTGCTGTCCTCTGCTCCTTTGTACTTCTTACTGTTGGGCACAGATGTTTGAGGGGAAAAGAGAATGTTCTTCTATATTCAAGCTGCATCTGAAATTATGATCCTATGAAAAAATAAGGCTTTTTTTTAAAGTCAACAAAAGTTAGCAGCTTTGGGAAAGATGCACGCAGTGTGTGCTCTAGTTAGGTTTTTATTGCTGTGATAAACACAATGACCAAAAGCAACCTGAGGGAAGAAAAAGATTTATTTCATCATGCAGGTTATATTTCTTTCTGGTGGTAAAACATGGAACCCAAGTCAAGAACTCTGCTTACTGGCTTGCTGGTGGGCTCACATTAAGCTGCTTTCTTTATGCAGTGCAGGCCCCCTAACCAGGGATGGTACTTCTTCTTACATGGGTTGGCCTTATCGTCATCAATTTGCAATGAAGAAAATACCTATAGACACACCCACAGGCCAATCTGTTGGAGGTAATTCCTCAGTTGAGGTCTCCTCTTATTGGTTGTGTCAAGTTGACAACCAAGATTAGACATCACAAAACATCTCTGATAATTCTGTTAGGAAATGCCAGAATGATCCCAGATTGTTGAAGTGCTGGATGCTGTTTCACTTCTGTGTTAAACTGTTATATTTCAGGGTTGGGGTGTGGTCCAACAGAGTTTCTACATTTGTAGAAAGGTGTGTGTTTCTTTTATTTTTAAGAATAAGAACATTCAGATTTCATCCTTCCTCTCTTGAGCACCCCAAAAGGAGGCTGATCAACAGCAGAGAGCAGAGACCATGAAGCAACAGTGAACCCCAGGCCAGAAGGCTAAACCCCATCTTTGTGGTTTCCAATGCTCTTTACACAAGAAGAATTTTTTTGTAACAAATACAGAAATGATACCTGGAATCTGTTTTTTCTTACCTAGAAGGAGATATCTAGCCATTCCTACTTCAAAGGTAGTCAGCCTAGCATCGGCTCCCCTCTTCATTCCAGAGACTAAGTCCCACAGAACTTTCTACCTTGGACTTCTGTGTTTTGGAAGGAGTGCAACCCGCAGAGGCCATGCATTTGAGAATGCTCTTTTTAATTATTTTCTCAGTGATAGAAAGACACTGCTGGCTGCTTGTTTGTTGTTTTTAAATGACATTTCTGTGAAGAGAGTCAAGGTAGAATTTCCTCTCTGTGTTTTCTTTGCTTCCTTGCTTCCCACTTCTCTTTGCTCAACTTGCCAAAACTAACGTTTCTCTACAGCTTTGGTATGCTTTCTCCACTGGCAGGACTTTTGATCTACAGAGATTTGAAGTTTGGAACGAGCATTGGTGGCCACAAATTGGACAAAAAAGGAACACACGTTCTTAATGTCCTCAGTGGCTTGTATGTTAAAGCATGGCACCTCTCTGTAAAGGCGGCTCTTCTTATATAAGGTCTAACTAAACAAATCAAATGGTGTTGGGAAAAATATCTGGTGAACGTGGAATGCTATAGCTAGCCTGGAATAAGTTTTTGAGAAGCCATGAATAAATCTCAGGACTCTGCATGAGACTTAACAATCTAGCAGAAACCTGATCTAAGGTAAAAACAACTGTCCCATCTTTAATTCTAGCTGAAACTGGTCTAGCCACTCTTACAGAGTTATTATAATTTTTTTTCTTTTTCTTTAATCCGTTACCCATTCTTCTTTGGAGAAAAAGAAGGTCTGAATTCCTGGTTATCGTACAACATCTTAAGCATAGAACCGAAAAGGCAAGTGTTTGTAGGTAATGGCTGTGTAGAAAACAGTGTTAGTCTGTGCTACCAGCAGGGCCCATCCTTGCAGTGGCCCTGAGAGTTTAAGGTACTGAGAATGAGGTGAGCAAGTGTGTGGAAAAGCTGAGTTCATCATGGAGTCATGTGTCTCCTGCAAATGCAGCATCAGAGAGAAATCACTCTGCTTGAACATCTTTATCAGGTGACTTGAAAATCTCATTAAGAAATATGACTCTTAAAAAGGAAACAAATTGTAAGGAAACCAGACCTGTTTAGTGCCATATAAGAGTTAGTCACATTTTTGTTTTAAAAACAAACAAGTATTTACTTTTGCTGCAGTAACAAGGTCTATAGTTCCTGAAATCTGAGTTTTCTGTCCCCAATAAGACTGGTATTTATTGGTAAGGGCTCTAAGTTGCCGAAACAGAAACCATTCTGGTCAGTCGAAGCAGGATAAAAGGTTTGTTCAAATATGGCAGAGGGGTTACAAAAAGCCAGGGAGGGCCAGAGCCCTTTAGGAACTATGCATGCATACCACAGCAGGTAAAATGGGTTTATAATAGCACAGGTTACTATAATCCATCATCCAGGGAAGGCAGAGTAAGAGCTCAATGCAGGAACCTGGAGAAACTGTCTTTGCCATCTGTGAGAAAACTGGGATGGATTCCAGCAACTCTTCTACATCTGTCTTAAAGATTAGAGGGTCTCCATCATCACACCTTGCAGACAGTTTCTCTGATGGCTTACTTTCAGAACTCAAACTTCTGTGAATGAACATCACTGTTAAATCTAGATTCAAATGGCTGTTTGTGATGAATGGCCTTTACTGAAAATTAACACCTCATTCAGCTGAGAAACTAAGAACAGGGCGGAAAACAGCAACTTCTGGTTTGCAGCATGTTTAATACTTTCTGTGCTGGTTAGGTTTTGTCAGCTTGACACAAACTAGGAAGTTACCTGGTGGGATGAGATGAGTAGCCCTGTTCTAGGTGATCTTGATGTATCCAATGTACTATTGACCATAATGCCACTGTCCTCCTGGAACAAAAGTGAACTGTCCATGAAGGATGCCATCCCCTTGATGCCCAGGATAAATGTGATTGCTTTGTTGAGTACCCCTTTTCCTTAGCCAGAGCTCTGTTTGAGTCTTCAAGGGTCAGCACGGTATGTAGGAGGTTCATCTGGGTCTTGGAATGTGTTTATACCCCAGGTAAATGTGATCTAGGCTACACATTCAGCTGGAACAAATAACATCGTTTTTGGCAAATTGTACAAAGCCCATCTTGTTATTTATTTCACAACTTTTGGTGGCATATCTTAATCTCCATTTGGCCCTTTGATTGCAGGGCCTCTGGCTTTTCATCTGTACTAGGGACCTTTTTTGGATGCTGGTTACTTGAATTGTTTGTTTGGCTTGCAGTATATTTCATATTTTCCCGCTATGAATTTGTCTAAAGTTGCTCTAACCCGTTATGTACAAAAGAGTATAATACTTAGTAATAGGTGAGGTGGCAGGAAGAGTCAATGGCTTTTCAAGGACTGACAGGAGACGGGAAGGAAAGTAGGCAGTGCAGAGAAGGAAAGATGCTCGAGGCAGAATGAGCCACATAGCAAAGTCATGGGCCGCTGGACGTGTGCAGTCTCCAGGGCAGTGGTGAGAAGTCTGGTTTGGCTTCCATGTAGAAAGAAGGAGAGAGACAAGGGGTGAGCCTGGCTGGGTAGACTGGGCTAAATCAAATCAAACAGAGCGAGGCTCAAGAGGGATTTCTCCAGGCCAATTCAGTCACAACACGCCTCTAAGGTAAAACTGTTAACGAACTGAGAGGTTGCCAAATGTAATTCAGGGCCTCTGCTGATTTTTATTACAGTCACCATAATTAGTTGAGAAAATAGTTTCCTGGAAAAAAAATGTGTGTGTGAAGAAATGCAAGGAGCATTGATTAGTAATTAAATCACTTAAAATGGACAAAGATAGGCAAAGAAGAAAGTACAGTGCCATTGTTATTGTTACTGTGTGAAAGGGAAGTTATCTTTTGATACCCTGAGCATAAGTCACCCCAGTTCCTATGGGTTTCAAGAAAATGCAACCTGGAAAACAAACCAAAGAAGATGCAAATGGATGTTAGCAAGTTTCAAACGATGCTTTCCTGAGTCCAGCCACTTTATACTGTCCTCTGTATGTCTTGGATGGAGAGCTTCTAGTAAGGGCAACCATCCACATAGTTATCTATACATCCCTGTACTCTTTACCCATCCATTCATCCACCTACTCATAAACCCCTTTGACTTTGAATCCTGTATAACACATAAGCTCACTAATAAACCTTATTTTGTGTCAGGTTAGTGAGTTCCTAACAATGGAAACTCAAATCTTCTCCAAAAGTGTCAGGGACAGTGCTGGTCTCTGCATATCTTAACTTTTGATTCGGGTTACCCCTTTTCTCCTCCATATTCCTCTCTCTGTCTGTTGATTTGGATCTCAAATGAGCCTCCAAATTTCACAGGTTAAAGACTTGGTGCCCGTGTACTGGGAGGCAGTGGGACCTTTCAGAGGTAGATGGAAGGAAGTTAGGTCATTAGGGATGTTCAGATCAGGTCTCTCTCCTCTGCCACATGCTCTTCCTGTGATGTGCTTTGTTGCCAGAAGCTCAAAGTAACCTTAGCAACCATAGAGGGAAACTTCTGAATTCATGAGGTTAAATAAAATTTGTAAATTTCTTTATTTCAAGAACAAGAAGGTGACTGGCAAAACATACTTTGCAGTGAATAAATGAAAGCTTAATAATAAAGTCAACCTCCTACGGAAGTGTTGATCGTATTTTCATATCAGAAAAGTATTTAATGACATTGTCACTTCCTCTGAGCATCTCATTTATAAACATGCATTCTTTTAAATTAACTTCATTAAACTAAATGAAGCCTCCTTTTTTTTTTTTCAGTACAGCACACGCTTTAATTCTCGGCTACACACTTTTTGTTTGATGCGCACTCCATTTCCAACTCTTTTGTGGTCAGGAATACCCATGTCTGAGTGTTTGCTCAAGAAATGTCACTTGTTGTTCCATTCCTCCAACCTCTGTCATTTCTGGCAAAGCAATATTACTTCTATTCATGAAATTTAATGCTTTTATGCATGATTACTGCAGTCTCTTATTTGGGCATGAGAAGTTGCAGAGTTGTTTCTCCAGTTCTAGTTGATAAAGGTACAAACTAGATAAGGTTTAGGAGAATCATACAGAGATCAGGGCACCATTTCCCTGACCACACCTTTACCAGGACCATTACTCTTTCTCTTCTGGAATCCCAAGATGGAGAAATTACAGGAGATAGAAAAAAAAAAAAAAAAGATATGTTTTCACTTACTAGAAAGACTTTGCTAAAACTCTTTGTGTGTATGTTTGGCTTCAAACCTGGTCTAGTTGTTGGGACCCCTACAGCCTTGTGCATAACCCATGGAGCCTGCAGCATGTGCTAAGATGGGTCTAGAAAGGGAAAGAAAATGGGACCTCCTAAAGCTTCTAGAAAAGGACAGCCCTAGTGACACCTTGACTTTAGCATGGTAAAACTGACTTGAGATTTCTAATTTCTAGAACTTTCCAAGAATAAACTTGGGTTAGCTTAAGTGATTGACTTTATGGTGATTTGCCACAGCCACCTTAGGACATAGAAGCTTTAACTGAATGATATTTCTGTTTACAATCTACATCTTTAGATAGAGATCAGAAGCTTGCCTCTGTGTCTCATCACTGGGCATACCAGCATACTGTCTATTAGATCAATCCTTTTAGGATGCAAAAATTAGCCACACATTCCCACAAACTCTAATAAAAGATGCTCATCACAGGTACTCTATGGGATAAAAAGTAATAGACAAAGCTGTCCTGCTGAGCCTCATGGCTATCGGAACATTGTTTTTGTTGTTGTTTTGTTTTGTTGTAGTGTGTGTTCTCACATGTGGAGGTTAGAGGACAACTTGTGTTGGTCTGTTCTCTCCTTCCATTTTGTGGGTCTCGGGGATCAAACTCAGGTCCTCGGGTTTAACTGCAAGCACTGTTACCTGCCGAGATGTCTTGTTGGCTCACTGGAACATCTTTTAACAACATGCTAGTTTTGATCCCTGAGCAGCACGATTAGTAAATCAACATCAGTTATGACTCAGTCTGACATTGGAATCCATCTAAGTGACTCAAATTCTCCTTTTCCTGCTACCATCTCTTGTTTCTAATCTCTCACCCAGCTGGCCCAAGGAAAAGTCCTGGTCTTCTGTACAACACTCAGTGTGGACTTCTCCTGGAGGACAAAGTTGTCTCACTAGTTTGATTCTGTGATTCTGGCAACCAAAACATCATTGTCTTTGGTTGTATGTTCATCCTCTAGTTTGACCAGTTGTGGCCATGGTAATAAAGTTATGAGTTATAACAACTAGACACCTAAAGGTGGGTTGCTGACTGTGGATTTGGCAGATCAGAGATCCCCTTCAATCCATAACCAGCTATTAGCAAATGCTTCTTGAATAGAAATGACTCATGCAGGTATGAAAGAAAAGCAGTCTCCATAAAGACTCTGTGTCTATAAAGACTGTCACAGAAGAGATAAAGGGAGGAATACACGGGGCTATCCATGAGAGACAACAGCACATTCAAAAGCTTTCTGTCCTAATATACAAGTACTATTTGCTCTATAAATACATCAATGAATGTTATATTAGCAATGGCTTTCCACTCTCCTAACGAGAGCTTCTGTTAGATGTGAGTTTATTTTCATTTACTTTTTCAGAGATCATTTGTAGGTTTACCTTCCAATAGATGTTGTAGGTAGTAGTAAAGCTATGAATTTGGGAGGATAAACTGAGGCTTGCTGTTTTCCTTTACCTCTGTAGTAGTGGAGGTGTAGTGTTTAGGACAAGCAATTTAAACATGACACATTGGATTTTCATGTATAATATGAAACAGATTATAATTGTATGAGAAGTTCAGGGCTCTAAACACTTGTAAAAAAAAAGTCATATCATCTGACATGAAGGACTATCAGTGGAGACTAGTTAGGAGTCATTGAAAAAAAATGCTGGTGAAGAGTGCTCAATTTTAGAAATTTGAGAGAAGACATCTCAGTACAAAGTACAGAGTTACTTCCATTGAAAGGACTACAACAGCCCCCGCCACCCCTTTCTGGAGTCTGCAGTCAGTCACTGAGGAGGAGGCTGGAGGCATTCAGAGAATGTCTGACACAGCCCAGCCACCCATCACTGCAAGTCTTAGGGCCCAAAGCCAAACTATTCCCTTAGGAAGGAAGAGGTTTCTGGGAGAAAATGGGGAAAGAAGAAACTTTAAAGGACCAAAGCACCAAAAAGATATTGGCTTGAAAGAAGCAAAGAAAAGGAAGGGTGAGTTCAAAAGATACGTGGTCTCATCTGTGCAGTTTTAGGGAGGGAGTAGCTTGACCTGGCCCAATGATGGATTTCCTCTCCTTGGGAGGTGGGATGTAGTATCACAAACAAGGCAGAGCCTTTCAGTGATGACAGGCTGAACCCTTCATTCAGGTTCAGTGAGAGCTTAGTTTAGAGGAACAGAGGAAAACAAAGGCAGGGTAGGGTACAGATCATGATATTGGGTCACCCGTGGGCAACAGGCAAGCATAGTCATTTTCTTCAAGGGTTCCTGGGAAGAAAAGGCCATAGCTCAAGTCACCACATCAAAGGGCAGAAGATGTTTGGGTAGAGGAGCCAGTACACACAAGATGGCTCTGGCACTGGCTTTTACAAAGAAAACAGAACTCCTAGGCAGCATTTTAACTCTGCATGGGCATGGGGTACCAGCAGAGTCTTTAACACATCAAGGATTGTAAATGGCAATTTATTTCTACAACAGTGATATGCATAAAATATGACTAGCATCTCTTAGTTTAGTATTCTGCTTTAATAAACGACACCTTATTTATAATTTATATATTCTCACATGACGTCAGTTTCCCTAATCTTAAATTCTGACACCATAGAAGTTGACACAAAATCTCTTCAGTTGATCAGCAACTGAATGTAATATGGTCAAATTATGGAGTGTTGCCTCTGGATGGTGATGAACTACAGATGAACAGATAATGAGAGACTTGTAATAATGGCCACCATCTGGTGATTGGCTGTTACTTGCAAACTATCAGGTTCTACATTTCATCTCATTTAATTCTCCCCAAAACATGGTGGGGGTGTGGGCAGGCTCTCTCCACAGATGTGGAGATGAGTATGAGTTACAGTATCTGTAACATACAGTTACAGATGTGGGATGAGTATGAGTGAGCTGTCCATTTCAGAAATGAGTAAGTAACAGAGACTCATCTGTCCAAAGTACATAGGAGCTGCCTACTGATGGATGGTAATACAGTTCAGAGGCTTGGGATGACCATTGAAAGATGAATGAAGAGTGATTTATGGAAAGAAGTTGAGGATAATTCAAAATGGAGTTGAGACACAGGAGTGAAAACAAAGAGAGCCAAGGAGGCCAGATTGCTTGACATGAGTTCATGCTAGTTTCTAGCAAGTCATGAGTCTGGCAGGGGAGACAGAGCCAAATGGGGAAGCTGTTGAAATGCAGCCTGAGAAATTTGCACACAATTCATCATGGGATAGGGAGGACTTGGGTGTCTTGGTCATGGAGTGATGCAAGCAGTTCTTCTGATTTAATTTTGTTTAAACCAGTTTCAGACTATTTGAGGGCAGCCATTGTTTTAGCAGGAAATTAGAAGCTGGAGAGAGGAGAGGGATACAGGGCAAGGAAGAGGTGGCATTCAGTAGACAACATTTGCAGGGCTAAAGGAAGCTTTTTTTTTTTTTTTTTTTAACAAACTTAGTCACTGACAAAATGTCAGACCATTAAATACAGAAAGAGGGAAGAAAGTGTACGGAAAATGTCTTCACTCCTTTAAACACCATTAGCTTGGGTTCTACTGGCAAAAATGGGCCAGCCAACATTGCATTCAAGTTAGGTATGATTTGCTTCAGTGTAGGCCTCCTTAGATAGTCATGGCAGCTAACTGCTCTTCCTAAGGCAGGCATTCCTGCTGAGTGGATGAAAGGTCTGAAGTAGGCTGCTCACCATGGTACTTATTTCAGAAGTGTCTTTAGTCAAGGGAGTGAAGATTGGTGCCTCTGTGCCAGAAACTTCCATGTGTGTTGGGTCCCTCCAGTGACATCCTGAAGTTACCACTCCTCTGTAACAGCTGTGGAAATAGGTGGAGAGCATGTGCTAGAGCCAAAAGCTACACAGAGAAAGAGAAATTCCAAACTTGACCTGCCCTTTCTCTATTCCTGTCCTTTCTCTATTCCTGTCCTTCTTTCCTTTCTCCCTTCTTTCTTTTGTCTTTCCTTTTTTTCTTTCTTACCTTTTTTCTTCTTTCCTTACCTCCCTTTCCCCTTATTCCCTTCTACCCATCCCTTTCTACAAATCACTCTCTCAACTTCTTTCCACTATCTCATATAGCCCAGACTGCCCTTGAATTCTCTAAGTAGCCAAGGCTGGTCTTGAATTCTTGATCTTCCTGTCTCAGCCTCCCTAGTCCTAGGATTCTAGGTGTGTGCTTCCATGCCTAGCAAACCCTGGGAATCAAAACCAGGGCCTTGTGCCTTCCAGGCAGCCACTCTACCACTGAACTCTATCTCTAACTTGAACTTGGTCCTTTCTAACCCAAAGTATAATGCTCTATGTTATCTGGGTTAAAAGTAATAAACAATCAGAGAGCCAAAGCTTGGAAAGAAAAAGAAGTAAGATGATGAGATTAGAGCGGAATTTTAAAAATCCAAGTAATTTTTCTTGTTTTGATGCAAGCTTTAGTTTGAACCTATGGTTTGTGATCTATAGGGGACTAATCTACAATGAGGTGGCTCTGGTGAATGTGTTTATGACTCTCCCTCAGCAGTGGAGCTTATGGAAAGGAATCACCCTCTTTGTCTTTTCCTTAGAAAGAGGGGAAGCCGGGGGAGTCATCCTTGATGCAGGCATGCTGGCTTGCTGAAACGGCTGTAAGCCTGGAAAATTTATGTCGGTGACTTCATTATAAAAACAAACCAATTTTACCTGACTTTTCAGGAGGCAACAATTAGAAGAAGAATGTAAAGTTTGCTTTTGACAAAGCATGTGATTCTTAACAGAGCCTCTTTTACCAGCAGAATGATTTGTAGCTAAAATATAAAGACTACAGGCTAACGAGAAAAAAGATAGTGAAAACAGGAGTTCCTATTAATCCACCACTGAACAGGGAAGAGGGGAGAGCTTTGAGGTGATATATGGCATGCTTGATAAATTTTTTATGCTGTATGATGAAAGTCAGCCTGCCTATGCACGTTGGTCTTTTATTCATAATGGGTGGGTCTGTTACCCCAATCTTTATAAAAACATCTCAAGACATGTATTGGACAGGGAATACCACCAATCCTTGAGCCACTGCAGATAACAGCACAGTGATGTGGATTGTACATGGACTGATTATGATACCAGTCTAGACCTGAAAGGATAATGGAACTTCCATTATTATTCTTAGTTGGGTAAATGGTGTGAGGCAAGATTAAAGCAAGATTGAGCCATACCTCATAAGGACGGTGGGGACAAGAGTGGTAGCCACGCTGTAGCCTGAACAGTTACATGGCCTAGTCTGGACTTGGTAGTGCTCAGCGTTGTAATCAGGTGTTTGGAAGAACCTGGCTTGAATACTCTGGATTGTAATGATTAGAGTTCTCAGAGGTGTCTGTAGTTGGTTGTAGAAGAAAGGGGAGCACCAATGGGAGCAATGAAATTGCCAAGACCTGCTACTGACTGCCTTTTAAAAATAGGAACCATGTTTTATATATGATCCCTTCCACCAAAGCCTAGCACAGATTCTCATTCTAGAGCACTACACATCAAAGGCTGGTTGAACATGAGACTTCTCTGACCACCATTTAAATTTGTGAACTTTCAGTCTATGTGACCAAAAGGAAAGCCATGGGGAAAGTATTATCCTAGAATTCTAAGTTGGTAGTCTTGTCTATGAATCCATGAGCTTGTATTTCCAAAGCTGAAACCTGTCTAGCTTTCTTCACTTGAAGTAGAAATACAGATTTGCTGGAGTCATTTCCTAAAAATGGACTTGCTGTAAGCCAGTATAGTGCCAAATTAGCAACTTAGACCTTGATTTCTCCAGCAGAAAACTCCCTGCTCTAGGGACAATCATTGCTTACCAATTGTTCGACTACCTCAATCTACCTGGAAAGCTCAACTGCACGAACTCTAGAGTTGGTGGTATTTGAAAGAAATTGGCAGGCCTCCTATTCAAGACAAAAACCAAATGTGTCAATTACTTCATAGTTTTGCCCTTTCTTCCCCTATATCTCTGCAATAATTATGTATTTCCATCAGCCCTTAGTGAGTACTGTTTTAGCGTAGTAATTCTTTACCAGGAGCTCTTTGTGAATAGCAGCCAGGGGTGGTACTCAATACATGGTGGAACATCAACCTTCATCATAATGAGTTTAAGAGTAATGAGTTTGTGAGGGTACAGTGGGAAACTGGATAGGAAACAAAGCCATTGAGACTCGGTCTGCTTGGCGGATTGTCTTCTAGATAAAGAGCATCTACTAATCCTCACTCTGCATCTATTGCATCTTAGCTTACAGCATGGGTTTAGAGGAGCTCAGCATTCTTTCTTATGCTTTTTCTAACTGTGACTGTCAAGGTGTTCACAGTCCCCTTCAAGAGGAAATCTGATGCTCATTTGCATGAGAGATAGTTGGAAGACAGTGACCATCTGCAGTACTCTTGTGTCCCACCCTTAGCAACAAAACTAATTGACTACGGTGGTGCTAGAGCCTCCAGACAATGGCAGAGCTTGATAGAAATCCTCGGGTGTGGTCAGATCTGACCAGAATTGGACTTCCCTATTGGACAATGTTTGTTCCTGATTGGGCAGAGGCCCCTTTGCCCTACTTCTCTTCCTCTCTCCTTTCCCTTCATTATTAGACATTCATCATCATCTAAAGATTCCCTGCCCAACATGTTTCCTCCTTTGTGCTTTACTGTCCTCACTCCCCAATACATCTCTTACACACCAAGCTTTCACCTCATAATCTTCTTCTCCAGGGACCTGAACTAGCACATCTATACACTACCTCATTAGATGTTTTTTTTTTTTTTTTTCTTAAAACACAATGGAGTGATTTTATTAACTTGACTGCTCAGCATCTCACATCACACCTATAGCCTTATTGACATGCCTGTCCCCAGAAAGAGCCATTTATCACACCAACTAAGTCTATTAAAAATCAAGTTTTGGATCCTCATGCTGTTTGTGATAAAAGGCCATCTCCTGGGCGTGACTTATGGAGAGAATGGGCCATTTTAAATAAACACCCCCCACACTAGCACTTTGCCAAGGCTTTACAAGTTGGATTGCAGCCCAAGAGAGCAAGTATTGAGTGTGAGGAGGGCCCCATACATGTCTGGAGGTGATAGAAAGAGCAGCCATGTTTCAGAGGGGTTTATGAGGGTTCTTGGATGGGGCCCTTGAGAAGTCTACCACTTTTAACCACTTGGCATCTTGTAGTTTTTGGCACAAGCTATGTTAGAGCTTAGAATGAGGTTATCACAGTCTATTTGTTCTGCCAAAGAACTGATTACTGCCACAAATCTTATGTTCCTCTCATCTTATTTGCTTCTGTCTTGCCAGGCACACTGCTCCCTTGCAGTTCCTGGTAGCTCCACTGGTAGCTGATAGTGTGACTGGAGAGGTACAGACAGAGCCAAGAAAATCTCACAACCTGTACTCCATTATTTATCCACTTGGTGTCTGCAGTTTGGCATTCCTATAACTGTTGGAACCCCGCTCCTCACTAGAAGGCGTTATCAGCTAGACACCAGACACATACCTCTCCTATTATATAATGCCTCTGCACTAGGTGTTGAAAACATTGATTCCTTCAATGATGTTTTGATGTGCCCAAGTACACGGACACAAGAAAAACATTACAACACATCAACTCAGACATGATTTAATTTATGGTAGCAATCACATGACTAGCAAGCACTTTCAAGGAAGCAGAATATAAGACATCAACACAGATGACAGCCACCTTCAGGAAGCCTGCTCAACTACACTTTGGCATCAGCCATACATCAATCCCATGGGCCTTTTGACATCTGTGAAACTATGGTTAATTTTTTTTTTTATTTTTATGCCTGCTTTGTACAATGGAAGAATCTGGATATCATCATAGAATAACCCCTGTCTGAAGGCAGGAATCCCTTTTTTCTAGAGTGGCCATATCCCAATCAGGCATTAGGTCTGAGGGTTTGGACTTCACCCTCTCATCCTGCTGCATCAGAGATGGTGGGGAGCCGTAGCTTGAGCTTGAATAAAGACCCTAGTGCGATTATATCAGAATCAGCTCCTTGGTGGTCTTTTGGGGTTCACAAATGCTTCCTGAACAGGCACAACAGAGACATGCATCACAAGTAGATGTCACAGGCAAGCTCTTGGTAACACCTATACTTCAAAAATAAGTGATCTCAGATAAGGACCTAACATTACACTTTATAGAACAAGAAGTTTAACCTAAGCCCAAAGTTCCTAGAAAGGACAGGAATAAGAAAAAACAAATGAAAACATAAATACAAAAAGTATAAAAGATCAACAAAACAAAGAGTTACTCTTTAAACATTGAGGAATAAACATATAAACACACACACATGCACATACATACATAAAATATTCATACCTATGCATATATATATATATATATATATATATATGCATGTAACACTAACCAATAAGAAAAAGAGGCCACGAATTTGTCAAAGAGCAAGGAGGAGTATATAGAAGGATTGAAGGGGAAATGATGTAATTATAATTAAAATAAAATGTATGATTAAAAAAATACATAACCTAGGTTAAATATATGACTTGATGTTCTTTACTTTTCTAGCATATACAAGGCCCTTGGTTCAATCCATGAAAATGATAAGAATGACATCTATTTGTTTTAGTTGTTTCTTTTTTAAATTCTGTGAAGAGACACCATGACCAAGGCAACTCTTGGAAGAAAAAGTTTACTGGGGTTTTGCTTACAGTTTCAGAGGGTTAGAGTCCATGAGGATCATGGTGGGAAGCGTGGCATCAGGCATTGTGCTGGAGCAGTATCTGAATGCTTACATCCACGTCCACACGAGACAGAGAAAGAGAGAACTGGAAATGACATGAGCTTTTACCTCTTCCAACAAGGCTACACTTCCTAATCCTTCTCAAATGGTTCCACCAACTGTGTACAAGTACTCAAACATATAAGTCCATGGGGTCCATTCTTATTAAAAACCACTGTACTACTATTTTCCAAAGTATATGTATATGTACATATAAGGAAACTTAACAAAACTTTAGGTGTCTAAGCAAAGTGGGGCTGGAACAAAAATTTAACAAAATCAGAAGTGAAAGTGGAGAGACTACTAAGAAAAATTTCATAATGATTAAATAATATAAAATATCTGAATGTGTTCCTAGAAAGATATGGCTTTCCAAAGCTGATCAGGAAGACACTAAAAGCTCAAACATACTGATTAACAAATGTGGAGAACAGAATTAATAAATAAATCTCTCATTAAAGAAAAACTCATGATGGCATCAAGGTGAAATTCTATACAATATTTAAAGAAAAGGTAATTCGAACCTTTCTCAAGGTCTTCCAAATAATTAAGGATTATTCCAGACCTGTTTCGCAAAACCTTTTTTTAATTGGATATTTTATTTACATTTTAGATGCCATCCCCTTTCCCCATTTCCCCTTCCTAGAAAACCCCTATCCCATGCCCCTTTTTCCTTTTTGCTTTTATACAATTTTTAAAAAAAATGTTAATCAAGGGTTTTATAAGTTTAGTAATGCTCGATCAGAAGTGTAACCCAATACCCAACCTAGATATATCAACTATCTTTGACTGGTGGAGACACGTGAACATCTGCCTCCATGCCCCCCTCTCTCTTTCTCTCTCTTTCTCTCTCTCATCACCTAGCTTCTCCTCTCCTTCTCCTCTCCTTACTCCTTCTCTTCCTCTAAGTTCTCCTTCTCCCTTAGTTCCTCCTACATATCACCTTTCCTGTTTTCACAAATCCTTAATACCAGGTCTGAGAACATATTACAAGAGACAAAATGCAGAATACTACCAGTGATAAGCTTAGATGTAAAAATTCCTCCATAAAATACAGGCACACTGATGCAAGTTTATAGTGAGAACATCTCTCACAGGACTAACTGTGATTCCCCCCGCCCCCCGTGGGACCTAATTAACATATGCAAATCAAGCAACAGAAGCATCATCCTGTTAGCAGAATGAAGGCTGACTACTACCATGTGACTCAGTAAATGCAGAGGCATTTGATAAAACCTGAACATCTTTCATGATAAAAATCTCTCTGCAAGCTAGGTCTTGACTGAATGTGCCTAATGCAACAGTCATGCATCTAAGCCAGCAGCTAACACTGTACTTGAAAGTTTTTTTTCCTCTAAGGCCAGAGAAAGACTAGGAAGCTTGTTCTCAGCCCTACTTCATGTAGTTCTGGTGACACCAGCCAGCAATCAGACAAGAGAGATATAGACAGCGTCCAGATGAGGAGTTACTATGGCTGTCATTGTCCTCTCATGCCCACCTTTGTGAGTTAACTTCTTTAAAATACCCAGGGATTTGGGAAGGAGTGGGAAGGCATGCACGCCTTCTGCTCAGGAATTCCAGAACTGAGTCTCTCATTGTCTTTGCTCTTCTCTTTTGGCTTAGCACCAAGATTAGCTTTAGATAAGTTATATATTTTGTCTTACAGGGATTATGACGACGTTTGCTGTGTATCCTAAAGCTTACAGCTCTTGATACCACTTGCTTTGTCATGATGACCTAATGTGATAAAAACTGCCATTCTTCACTCCTAGAAGTTACAGAAGTTAACGTCCATCTGACGTTCATAAGCAAGGAAGAAGAAGTTGGGATGAAACTGAACAACTGAACTTTCTGACTTCGATCTGAGTTTTTGTTTGTCACTTGCACCAGATTGTTTTATAATAAATATTAATGGATCTGCAAGGCAGCCTGTCTTGCCAGCGGATGAGTCTGCTATGACATTCTACTGAGCTGAAACCTGCCTTCTTTGCTTCTGTTCTGCTTCTGCCTCCTTCAGCTGAATGTTGTGTCTACTTCCACTTCCATATGGCAGGTCTTTTGTGCTCAGCTGTCATGGGGTACAAATCAAGAACAATGGGCACACTGAGTCTATAACTGCAAGCAGTTCTCAACCTGTGGATCATGACCCCTTTGGGGATTGAAAGACCCTGTCACAGGGGTCTCTGCTAAGGCCATCAGAAAACACAGATATTTGCATTATGATTTATAACTGTAGCAAAATAACAGTTTTTGTAACCATATCAAGAATAATAACCTTTCGGTTGGGGGTCACCATAACATGAGGAACTGTATTAAAAGGCCACAGCCTCAGGAAGGTTGAGAACTACAAGTTGTCCTTGGCAATGGCCAGTATTTGGGAGGAGGAAATCAAGCTTCTCCAGGATGCAGTGACTGATGGGAGAATGGAGGAGGAAAGCAACATGGTAGGGCAGAGAGGACGTGAGGAGGCTGGGAAGCACACACCTGGAATAAAGCAAGTTCACTGCCTTTGAGTAAATAATCATCATGCAAAGAGAAGATTGGAGAAGGCTGACCTACCTTCTGGCTTCTGAGAGAATGAGGTCCATCAC
Organism: Arvicanthis niloticus; assembly: GCF_011762505.2. Classification (NCBI taxonomy): domain Eukaryota; kingdom Metazoa; phylum Chordata; class Mammalia; order Rodentia; family Muridae; genus Arvicanthis; species Arvicanthis niloticus. The sequence goes on along the minus strand of NC_047668.1, from coordinate 64,977,456 downwards.
AAAACTGGAGCTGTCCAGATAGCAGCTAAGACGATGGGGTAGTACCCTGTGTGTAAAGATGAAAATCATGAGAGAGATATGATAGGGAAGAGGGCATTCTACTGATCTTTTCTGACCAGATTGTATTTATGCCATTTGGCACTTTCAGGTCACAGTCCATCACAAAAAGGGCAGGAACTCAAAGCAGGACTCAGAAGGCAGGACTGATTGCCATTCCATAAAACATTACCTCTGACTAAGAAATTCACTCACCGTCGTGAAAGTACAATGAGAACCATGGAGAAATGCTGCTTGGTGACTCAATCACAGGCTTGTGCTTAGCTAGATTCCATATTTAGCCTAGAGCCACCTTCTAGAGATGATTCTACTCACAGTAGAATCTAGATCAATTAACAACCAAGCCAGTCCACCATAGGTATGTTTACAGACCAATGTGAGCTGGGAAAACCTCAATTGAGACCTCCTTCTCAGGCGACTTTAAGCTGCATTGAGTCTGGCAGAGGGTTTGAATAAGCCTCTGTGTGAAGAAATAGTGAATAGAAATGTAAGCCTGGAGCAGTTCAATGCCGTATATGTAATCTTGTATTTTGGGATCTTGAATCAAGAGCAACAGCTACAACTAAAACCGTGTATTTCTTCTCCCATCCTAACCTGAGGCTATTGGAGGGAACAGGAGTCCAGATTCCAGTCTCTTCTTACAATAGAAGTAGGCCTGAGGGGGGAAGGCTACAGCATGCTGGTCCTCACCTGTAGCCTGCCCTGGCTTGTCCACCTGCTTTCCCGGCCTCTCTTGTCTACAATCACCAAGACATTGGGTGAACAATTTGATCTGAGGCCAAAGCAAATAGCAGCTGAGAGACTAACAACAGTTGGTGTCTGGCCCTGGCTCAGATGAGCTCTGGCGCCTTCCTAGGTAACCCCCTTTCCCCACAAAAGTCTGTTTGGCCCGGTGAAAACAGCTGACTCTTGTGCAGTTGCTTTGGTGTTTACCAGCGGCTTCCATATACAGTCCTGGCCCCTCACAGCTATGCTGTTGGTGATGTTTTAGGACGTTATAGACACAGACACTCTTAGCTGCATCCTATAAACCTATATATAAAGAAGTGAAACTGTCTTTATTCTCCAATGCCATAGCTTCCTTAACAATAGAATGAAATTCATACCTGCTGTAAAGTTATATGGAGAATTAAATAGGATTTTCTTCTGTTTTAGTCTTGACTAATAGACCCTTTCTAAATGTGAACAGGATAAAATGTAAGTTTTCAACTTCAGAAATGTTATGATTTATATGGATGGCTCCAGAAATTTCTTCCACATTAATATATATATTTCCTTGTGTTAGTAACTTGTCATTCCTTCCAATTAAGAGCAGGACTTATCTTCTGTCTTTGAATCCTGCATGGCTCTCTGACTTGTTTTGATCAGAAGAATATGGCAGAAACAGCAACAGACCTGAGGTCTACTCTTAACATCTGGTGCCCTGTGATTCTCACACAAGGTAACCTAAGTTGATGTACTTGGTGAGAGTGACCCAGACAGTGAGGTCGATGGGTAGGTACCAATCAGTCCCTTCCACTATTTCTCATACTTTTATCTGCTGAGTACAAGCATATGTAAGTCCATGTGAAAGCATATATAATTCCATGTGATGCCACCAGAATTACCCAGATGAATGAGGCCCAATTTGCAGAATTATGAACAAACGTGGTAGTTAGTTTAGACCACTAAAGTAGGAAAATGACACATGACGAAGGTGAAACGTTTGGAACGTTTAGATGGTAAGTTTGTATAAACACTGAAAGGAGCCATGAAGTCAACTCATGATGTCATCCCTTAAACTATGGTGGATTCAACATCATTTAGTGGTCATTTTGACTAAATACAGAAACAACTTGGAATTAGATGAATCTGCGAAGACACATTCCAATCATGCATGTAATTTCTTTGAGTAAACATATGTGAGATAACCTCAAATTTAGTGAGCTCCAAGATCAGGGGATTATTGATTTCTCTGCCTTACCTATAATGGTCAATATAGTGTTTGAATATGTATGTCTGACCAAAGGTGTTGAGAACATTCCCAACATTATGTTAGGTGTTCATATCAAGGCTTAACA